>NW_023637616.1:300000-553756 GCF_015220235.1 Choloepus didactylus
ATTCAGGAAAAGATGTTGAATTTTGTCAAATGCCTTTTATGCATAGATTGAGATGACCATGTCATTCTTCTGCTTGATTTGTTAATGTGGTGTATAACATTAATTGATTTTCTTGTGTTGAACCAACCTTGCATACTTGGAATAAATCACACGTGGTCATGCTGTATAATTCTTTTAATGTGCTGCAGGATTCAATTTGCATTTATTTTTTTGAGGATTTTTGTATCTATAGCCATTAAATTGATTGGCCTATAATTTCATTTATTGTAGTATCTTTGCCTGAATTCAGTATTAGGGTGATGTTGGCTTAATAGAATGAGTTAGGGAGCTTTCCTACTTCATTTTTTTTAAGAGTTTGAGCAGGATTAGTAATACATCTTTCTTGAATGCTTGGTAGAATTCACATGTGAAGCTCTCTGGTCTTGGCTTTTATTTTTTAAGAGATTTTTGATGGTTGACTCAATTACTTTTCTTGTGATGGCTTTGTTGAAGTCATCTATTTCTTCTTGAGTCAATGTTGGTTGTTCATGCTTTTCTAGGAAGTTGTCCATTTCATCTCAGTTTTCTAGTTTATTAGCATATTGTTGCTCATAGTATCTTCTCATTATTTCCTTTATTTCTGCAGGGTAAGAAGTTATGTCTCCTTTCCCATTTCTGATTTTATATATTCACATCCTCTCTCTCATTTTTTGTTACCCTAGCTGGCAGTTGTTTAACGTTATTGATTTTCTTAAACAACAAGCTTATGGTTTTGTTGATTATCTCTATTGTTTTCCTTTTCTCTGTTTCATTTCTTTCTGCTCTAATCTTTGTAATTTCTTCCCTTCTGTTTGCTTTGGTGTTAGTTTGCTGTTCTTTCTCTAGTTCCTACAGGTGAACAGTTAATTCCTCAATTTTTGTTCTCTCTTCTCTTTTAATATAGGCATTTAGAGCAATACATTTCCCTCTCACCACTGACTTTGTTGCATCCCATAAATGTTGATATGTTGTGTTTTCACTGTCATTTGCCTCAAGGTATTTACTTATTTCTCTTGTAATTTCTTTCTTTAACCATTGGTTTTCTAACAGTGTGTTGTTAGCCTCCACATATTTGTGAATTTAATGACCTTCTGCCTGTTATTTATCTCCAACTTTATTCCATTATGTTCTGAGAAATTGTGTATAATATCAATAATTTTAAATTTGTTGAGTGTACTATAATATTTGTATTTTAATTCCTGGCTTATTTCACACAACATACTGTTCTCAATTTTCATTCACATAGTTGTATGCCTCAAAAATTCATTCCATCTTGCATCCTTTCAATATTCCATTGTATGTATACACCATAGTTTTTCTTTCCTTTCATCAGTCAATGTAAACTCAGACCACCTCCATCCAATGCAAATCATGAAAACACATGTGCAATGTCCATTTGTGTCCCTGTTTTCAATTCTTTGAAGTATATAATTAATAACAGGGCTGCAGGATCATATGGAGCCCTATACTTAGCCTTCTGTGGTACCACAACACTGCCCTCCAGATGAGCTGCACCCTTCTACTTCCCCCCAACACTGAAAATGTACTTCTCTTTTTCCACATTTTGTCCAGCACTTGTATCTTTTTAAAATCCTAAATAATCAATGATTTCTGGTATAATTACATATTTATGTATTCACAAACAGAATCTATATGAGGATATTTCCATTTCTAATGCAAAAAATGAAGAGAGAAAATGAAGAAAAAAATTTATATTAAGTTAAAAGAAGAAACAACACCAAGAATCCCATACCTCTCCCTTATATCCAACTCTTACTGATATTTAGCTGTTGTATATTGCCTTTGTTACATTTCATGGATTTATATTACAATGACACTACTAACTATAGACTTTAAAGTGAACTGACTGTATTTTGCCATACCATCCCCTTTTTAAAACCTTGGAAGTTTGTAAATAATTTTTCACCCTTATATAAAAACATTCTTATATTGTACACTTCATCAGCATCATTGTCCACTCTAGGCATTGCTGTTTCCCTATTCTTATTTTCTATTTTTCTTTTTGGTGTCAGAACTACCACTAGCCTTTCTCTTTCAAACATACACTCAGTTTTCCTCAGAGTATTTACAATACTGTGCTACCACCAGATAGTATTGTGTTATCCATTTCTGGATCTTTACCATCAATTCTTTTGAACATTCTGTACTTTTTTTATGTCCCTGCTTCAGTACCTACAAATATATACCTAGTAATGGGATTACAGGATAATATAGCTTCCTGAGGAATTGCCACACTGCCTTCCAGAGTAGTGCACCATTCTACATTCCCAGAAACAGTGAATAAGTGTACCTCTTTATCCACATCCTCTCCAACACTTGCAGTTTTCTGCTTCCCTGATAATGGCCATTCTAGCAGGTGTAAGATGATACTTCATTGTGATCTTGATATGCATTTCCCTAATAGCTGATGAAATTGTGCATATTTTCATATGTTTTTGGCCATTTGTGTTTCCTCTTTGGAAAATCGTCCATGTATTTTTTTCTGATTTTTTAAAAATCATCTTTATGAATATATCTTTTTGAAATACATTCACATACCATAAAATTATCCACACTGTAAAGTCAATTGTTCACTGAACCATCATATAGTTGTGTATTTATAATACAATAAAGTTTTGAACACTTTCATTTTTCCAAAATTACAAATAAGAATAAAAATACAAGTGAAAAAGAAAACACAAAACATACCGCTCCCACCTTCCCCTGTTATTAATTTAAGTTTTGTCCCCATTTTTCTACTCACCTGTCCATACACTGGATAAAGAAAGTGTGAAAAACAAGATTTTTACAATCACCCAATCACACCATGTAAGCTATATAGTTATACAATTGTGTTCAAGAATCAAGGCTACCAAAACCTATGGGATGCAGCAAAAGCAGTGCTAAGGGGGAAATTTATAGCACTAAATGCATATATTAAAAAGGAAGAAAGAGCCAAAATCAAAGAACTAATGGATCAACTGAAGAAGCTAGAAAATGAACAGCAAACCAATCCTAAACCAAGTAGAAGAAAAGAAATAACAAGGATTAAAGCAGAAATAAATGACATAGAGAACAAAAAAACAATAGAGAGGATAAATATCACCAAAAGTTGGTTCTTTGAGAAGATCAACAAGATTGACAAGCCCCTAGTTAGACTGACAAAATCAAAAAGAGAGAAGACCCACATAAACAAAATAATGAATGAAAAAGGTGACATAACTGCAGATCCTGAAGAAATTAAAAAAATTATAAGAGGATATTATGAACAACTGTATGGCAACAAACTGGATAATGTAGAGGAAATGGACAATTTCCTGGAAACATATGAACAACCTAGACTGACCAGAGAAGAAATAGAAGACCTCAACCAACCCATCACAAGCAAAGAGATCCAATCAGTCATCAAAAATCTTCCCACAAAGAAATGCCCAGGGCCAGATGGCTTCACAGGGGAATTCTACCAAACTTTCCAGAAAGAACTGACACCAATCTTACTCAAACTCTTTCAAAACATTGAGAAAAATTGAACACTACCTAACTCATTTTATGAAGCTAACATCAATCTAATACCAAAACCAGGCAAAGATGCTACAAAAAAGGAGAACTACTGGCCAATCTCCCTAATGAATATAGATGCAAAAATCCTCAACAAAATACTTGCAAATCGAATCCAAAGACACATTAAAAAAAATCATACACCATGACCAAGTGGGGTTCATTCCAGGCATGGAAGGATGGTTCAACATAAGAAAAAACAATCAATGTATTACAACACATTAAAAACTCAAAAGGGAAAAATCAATTGATCATCTCAATAGATGCTGAAAAAGCATTTGACAAAATCCAACATCCCTTTTTGATAAAAACACTTCAAAAGGTAGGAATTGAAGGAAACTTCCTCAACATGATAAAGAGCATATATGAAAAACCCACAGCCAGCATAGTACTCAATGGTGAGAGACTGAAAGCCTTCCCTCTAAGATCAGGAACAAGACAAGGATGCCCGCTGTCACCACTGTTATTCAACATTGTGCTGGAAGTGCTAGCCAGGGCAATCCGGCAAGACAAAGAAATAAAAGGCATCCAAATTGGAAAAGAAGAAGTAAAACTGTCATTGTTTGCAGATGATATGATCTTATATCTAGAAAACCCTGAGAAATCAACGATACACCTACTAGAGCTAATAAACAAATTTAGCAAAGTAGCGGGATACAAGATTAATGCACGTAAGTCAGTAATGTTTCCATATGCTAGAAATGAACGAACTGAAGAGACACTCAAGAAAAAGATACCATTTTCAATAGCAACTAAAAAAATCAAGTACCTAGGAAAAAACTTAATCAAAGATGTAAAAGACCTATACAAAGAAAACTACATAACTCTACTAAAAGAAATAGAAGGGGACCTTAAAAGATGGAAAAATATTCCATGTTCATGGATAGGAAGGCTAAATGTCATTAAGATGTCAATTCTACCCAAACTCATCTACAGATTCAATGCAATCCCAATCAAAATTCCAACAACCTACTTTGCAGACTTGGAAAAGCTAGTTATCAAATTTATTTGGAAAGGGAAGATGCCTCGAATTGCTAAAGACACTCTAAAAAAGAAAAACGAAGTGGGAGGACTTACACTCCCTGACTTGGAAGCTTATTATAAAGCCACAGTTGCCAAAACAGCATGGTACTGGCACAAAGATAGACATATAGATCAATGGAATCGAATTGAGAATTCAGAGATAGACCCTCAGATCTATGGCCAACTGATCTTTGATAAGGCCCGCAAAGTCACTGAACTGAGCCATAATGGTCTTTTCAACAAATGGGGCTGGGAGAGTTGGATATCCATATCCAAAAGAATGAAAGAGGACCCCTACCTCACCCCCTATGCAAAAATTAACTCAAAATGGAACAAGGATCTCAATATAAAAGAAAGTACCATAAAACTCCTAGAAGATAATGTAGGAAAACATCTTCAAGACCTTGTATTAGGCGGCCACTTCCTAGACTTTACACCCAAAGCACAAGCAACAAAAGAGAAAATAGATAAATGGGAACTCCTCAAGCTTAGAAGTTTCTGCACCTCAAAGGAATTTCTCAAAAAGGTAAAGAGGCAGCCAACTCAATGGGAAAAAATTTTTGGAAACCATGTATCTGACAAAAGACTGATATCTTGCATATACAAAGAAATCATACAACTCAATGACAATAGTAGAGACAGCTCAATTATAAAATGGGCAAAAGATATGAAAAGACAGTTCTCTGAAGAGGAAATACAAATGGCCAAGAAACACATGAAAAAATGTTCAGCTTCACTAGCTATTAGAGAGATGCAAATTAAGACCACAATGAGATACCATCTAACACCGGTTAGAATGGCTGCCATTAAACAAACAGGAAACTACAAATGCTGGAGGGGATGTGGAGAAATTGGAACTCTTATTCACTGTTGGTGGGACTGTATAATGGTTCAGCCACTCTGGAAGTCAGTCTGGCAGTTCCTTAGAAAACTAGATATAGAGTTACCATTCGATCCAGTGATTGCACTTCTCGGTATATACCCAGAAGATCGGAAAGCAGTGACACGAACAGATATCTGCACGCCAATGTTCATAGCAGCATTCTTCACAATTGCCAAGAGATGGAAACAACCCAAATGTCCTTCAACAGATGAGTGGATAAATAAAATGTGGTATATAGACACAATGGAATACTACATGGCAGTAAGAAGGAACGATCTCGTGAAACATATGACAACATGGATGAACCTTGAAGACATAATTCTGAGTGAAATAAGCCAGGCACAAAAAGAGAAATATTATATGCTACCACTAATGTGAACTTTGAAAAATGTAAAACAAATGGTTTATAATGTAGAATGTAGGGGAACTAGTAGAGAGCAATTAAGGAAGGGGGAACAATAATCCAAGAAGAACAGATAAGCTATGTAACGTTCTGGAGATGCCCAGAAATGACTATGGTCTGTTAATTTCTGATGGATATAGTAGGAACAAGTTCACAGAAATGTTGCTATATTATGTAACTTTCTTGGGGTAAAGTAGGAACATGTTGGAAGTTAAGCAGTTATCTTAGGTTAGTTGTCTTTTTCTTACCCCCTTGTTATGGTCTCTTTGAAACGTTCTTTTATTGTATGTTTGCTTGCTTTTTAACTTTTTTTTTTCATACAGTTGATTTAAAAAGAAGGGAAAGTTAAAAAAAAAAAAAAAAAAAAAGAAAAACAAGGAAAAAAAAAAAGATGTAGTGCCCCCTTGAGGAGCCTGTGGAGAATGCAGGGGTATTCGCCTACCCCACCTCCATGGTTGCTAACATGACCACAGACATAGGGGACTGGTGGTTTGATGGGTTGAGCTCTCTACCATAAGTTGTACCCTTGGGAAGACGGTTGCTGCAAAGGAGAGGCTAGGCCTCCCTATATTTGTGCCTAAGAGTCTCCTCCTGAATGCCTCTTTGTTGCTCAGATGTGGCCCTCTCTCTCTGGCTAAGCCAACTTGAAAGGTGAAATCACTGCCCTCCCCCCTACGTGGGATCAGACACCCAGGGGAGTGAATCTGTCTGGCAACGTGGAATATGACTCCCGGGGAGGAATGTAGACCCGGCATCGTGGGACGGAGAACATCTTCTTGACCAAAAGGGGGATGTGAAAGGAAATGAAATAAGCTTCAGTGGCAGAGAGATTCCAAAATGAGCCGAGAGATCACTCTGGTGGGCACTCTTACGCACACTTTAGACAACCCTTTTTAGGTTCTAAAGAATTGGGGTAGCTGGTGGTGGATACCTGAAACTATCAAACTACAACCCAGAACCCATGAATCTCGAAGACAGTTGTATAAAAATGTAGCTTATGAAGGGTGACAATGGGATTGGGAAAGCCGTAAGGACCAAACTCCACTTTGTCTAGTTTATGGATGGATGTGTAGAAAAGTAGGGGAAGGAAACAAACAGACAAAGGTACCCAGTGTTCTTTTTTACTTCAATTGCTCTTTTTCACTCTAATTATTATTCTTGTTATTTTTGTGTGTGTGCTAATGAAGGTGTCAGGGATTGATTTAGGTGATGAATGTACAACTATGTAATGGTACTGTAAACAATCGAAAGTACAATTTGTTTTGTATGACTGCGTGGTATGTGAATATATCTCAATAAAATGATGATTAAAAAAAAATCAAGGCTACTGGGTTGGAGTTCAATGGTTTCAGGTATTTCTATCTAGCCATTCCAATACACTAAAAACTAAAAAGGGATATCTGTGCAATGAATAAGAATAGATACCAGAATGACCTCTCAACTCAGTTTGAAATCTCTTATCCACTGGAACTTTTTTTTGTTTCATTTCTCTTTCACATTTTTGTCAAGGAGGATTTGTCAATCTCATGATGTTCATCCCCAGTGTCATGTCTCAAATTTCCAGGGAGATGTACACCCTTAGGAGTCATATCTCGTATAGGGGGAGGGCAGTGAGTATATCTTCCAAATTGTCTTAGGGAGAGGGGACATACCTGAGTAACTAAAGAGATTCTCTGTGGTGCCTCTTTATAACTATTCTTTCTCTCCTTTGCAGTTATACCCTTCATAAAAGCAAGCCACATGATCAAGGTCTTGGGCTTCTAAATTGGTAATCCTTAATTCTTGTGATAATATAATTCTTCAGATGGGGAAGTTTAATATTTGCACATTTTTCCCCAGTCCTACAAGGGGGCTTTGCAAATACATTTTTATTCTCTGTCCATATCACTTTTGGATATTTTGGGACTTCACAGTAACCTGTACAAACCAGTAAGTTCTCACTCTGTATTCAAAATTTCATGTAATTATTGTGTTTGAATGAACAGAGCACACAAGTTAACTATATTATGTGTTACAGAAAATACAGAGTTTGCACCAAATAGACATCTCTTCCTTTGGTCTCACACAGAAGTTGAAATTTTATAACACTGACAATATAGTCCTTTACACTTTAGGCTGATTTGCCTTAGTTCTAACCAGATCAGATTCATTCATATTTCTAATTGAACTTTTAAAAGCTTTTTAAGAGTTGCTGTATGGGGTAATAAAGACATACATAGCTGCTAAATTCTAGCTCTCAGTCTCAGGTGTAACACAGATGCCCAAAGTTCCAGAGACCAACAATGCCATACCCAAAGAAGCCAACATCTCAGAATTTAGAAATAACCAATACATCTCAGGAATAGAAGTGACGGTTTTAGGAGCTTACACTCTAGGAAACTTTACAATAAACCTTCCCCTGACAACCTATGCTGTAATATTCAATTACCAGTGTTTGCAATAACAGTTTGTCTGTTTTAGTGATGTTATAATGTTTGTCTTTTGGTTTCTAGCTTATTTCACTCAAAATCTGACTTCAAGATCCATTCACCTAATTGCATGCCTCATAACATCATTCATTCTTGCAGCCACTCAATATTCAATTATGCATAGACCACAGTTCACCATTCCATTCATTAGTTGATGTACCCTTAGGCCACATCTATCCATTGCAAATTATGAATATTGCTGCCATAAACAACAGAGTGCAATTGTCCATTCATATCTCAGCTCTCAGTTCTTCTGGGTATATACCCAATAGGGGGGTTGCAAAACCTTACGGTAACCCCATAATTATCTTCACATTTTCTCCAGCACTTGTATCTTTCTCTATATAATTTTCCCCTGCAATTTTATTGAGATATATTCACATACCAAGCAATCATACACAGTGTACAATCAATTGTTCACAATATCATCATATGTTGGTGCATTCATCACCAGAATCACCACTTGAGCACATTCATTACTACAAAAAAAATGAAATAGGAATAAAAAATAAAAGGAAAAAAATAAAACAAAATATTTAGACAACAATACCACCACCAAGAATCCCATACCACTGCCTTATATCCCCCTGTTGTAGACATTTAGTATTAGTATGTTGCCTTGGTTAAAATTAATAGAATCATATTACAATGTTGCAGTTAATTATGGACTGTAGTTTGCATTGATTGCATTTGTCCACAATACCATCCAGTTTCAACGTCTTGCCAATTTGACATTCATTTATTCTTCCTCACTTAAAACATTCTAATATTTGTACATTAAATCACCATAATTGACCAATCTATGTTTCACTAAATTATACAGTCCCAGACTTTATCTTCTATCTTGTCTTCTGGTGCCATATATGCCCCTAGCCTTTCTCTTTCAACTGTACTCAAGTCACCTTTGTTCAGTGCATTTTCAGTATTGTGCTACCATCACACTCTATTGTACTATTTTGGAATCTATACAATCATTCCTATTGAACATTCTATACTCCTTCAGCATCAAATGCCCAATCTTTACCCTCTTTCTGTCTCCTGATAACTTGTGTTCTAAGCTTAACCTCTCATAGATTGCTCATAATGTTTGTTCATATTGGTAAGACCATATGGTATTTTCCCTTTTGTTTCTGTCTAATTTCATTCAAGATAACATCCTCAAGGTTCATCCATGATGATAATCCATGACATTCTGTATCACAGGTGCATATTGTTCCATAATAGTTGTATAACACACTTTGTTTATTCACTCATCCATTGATGGACATTTGGGCAGTTTCCATCTATTGACAATTGTGAATAATATCACTATAAACATCAGTTTACAAATATCTGTTCATGTCCTAGCTTTCAATTCCAATGAATATATACCTAGGAATGCAATTGCTGGTTCATATGGCAATTCTATACTTAACATCCTTAGGAATCACCTCACTGCCTTCCAGAGTGATTGCACCATTTCACATGTCCAAAAAAAGTGAATAAGTGTGCCCCTTTCTCCACATCCTCCCAGCACTTGTAATTTTTTTTGTTTATTTGATAATGCCCATTCTAGTATATGTGAGATTATATCTCATTGTGGATATGATATGCATTTCCCTGATACCCAGCAAAGTTGGGCAACTTTTTCTGTGTTTTTAGAGACATTTGTATTTCCTCTTCAGATGAGTGTCTGTCCATGTATTTTTCCCATGTTTGAATTGCATTGTTTGTCTTTTTGTTGTTGATTTCTATGATCAATTTTTATATTCTGGATATTAAATCTTATCTGTTATACATTTTCTATATATTTCCTTCCATTGTGTAAGCTTCCTTTTTACATTGCTACCAAAATCCCTTGATGCACAAAAGTTTTCAAATTTGAGGAGATCCCTTTTATCTATTTCTTCTTTAATTGATCACACTTTGGGTGTAAGGCCATTAGGTGTAACCTCCTATCACCAGATCATGAAGTATTTCCCTATATTTCCTCCTAAAGCTTTTATATTCTAAGCAACAGTGTTTAGGTCTTTGATCCATGTTGAATAAATTTTTGAATAAGATGAAAAATAGGGATCTTATTTCTTTCTTTTGATATGAGGCTGCTCTGTTCCAGTTGAGTTGACTTGACTGTCTTATCAAACATTAATTGTGCATATATAAGTTGTATTTCCATACAATCAATTTGATTCCATTGCTCAATATATCCATCTTTATGTCAGAACTATGCTGATTTGACCAGTGTAGCTTTGTAATATGCTTCAAAGTTAGGTAGTGTGAGACCTCCCACTTCCTTTTTCTTTCTCAAGATATTTTTAGCTATTCAGATGCTCTGACCTTCCAAATAAATTTGGTTATTGGTTTTCCTATTTCTGCAAAGTATATTGTTGGGATTTAACTTCATAATACATTGAATCTTTAAAATACTTTGGGTAGAATTACTAGGTTTATATTCAGAGGGTCTGAAAGCTAGGATATGAACGGATATTTGTAAACTGATGTTTATAGTGATATTACTCACAATTTGTCAACTTATGTTCATTCATTCTTTTCTGTTAAGTTGTCCATTTCATCTCCATTGACTAGTTTATTAGCATGTAGTTACTAACGTTATACTTTCATTATCTCATTTATTTTGGGGGGGGTCATCACTTTTGTCCCCTCTCTCATTTCTGATTTTATTTATTTGCATTCCCTCTCTGCATTCTCAGCCTAGCTAAGGGTCCATAATAATTATATTTATTCTTCACATCCATGAACACAGTTTGTCCTTCCGTTTATTTAAGTTTTCTTTTATAATGTTTAGCAATTTCTTGTAGTTTTCTTTGTATAGATCTTTTGTGACCTCGGTTAAATTTCTTCCTAAATATTGGATTCTTTTTCTTGCTGTTGCAAAGGGATTTTTTTTCTTCATTTCCTCCTCAGATAGATCTTTACTAGAGTATAGAAGCACTACTGATATTTACATGTTTATCTTGTACCCTGCCACTGTGCTGTACACACTTATTAGCTCTAGTAGCTTTTCTGTAATTTTTTTGGGATTTTCTACATATACTATCATGAAATCTGCAAACAGTTAAAGTTTTACTTCTTCCTTTCCAATTTGCTTGCATTTTATTTCTTTTCCTGGCCTCATTGCTCTAGCTAGAACTTTAAGCATAATGTTGAATAGCACTGGTGAGAATGGACATCCTTTTCTTGTTCCTGATCTTAGAGGGAAAACTTTCAGTCTTTCCCCATTGAGTATGATAGCTGTGGATTTTACATATATACCCTTTATCATGTTGTGGAAGTTTCCTTCTATTCCTATTTGAAGTATTTTCATTAAGAAAGCATGTTGAATTTTGCCAAATGCCTTTTCTGCATCAATGAAGATGGTCACGTGGATTTTCCACTTTGAATTATTGACGTTATGTATTATAATAATTAATTTTCTTGTGGTGAACCAGACTTGAATACCTGCAATAAATCCAAATTGGTCATGATGTATAATTCTTTTAATATGCTTATGTATTTAATTTGTGAGTTTTGCATTGAGGATTTTTCATTTACAATCAGAAAGTGGCCTGTAATTTTCTTTTCTTATAGAATCTTTGTTTGGCTTTGGTAATAGGGTTATTTTAGCTTCCTAGAATGAGTTAAGTAGCTTTCCCTTCTCTTCAATTTTTTTGTAAAATGAATTCACATGTGAAGCCATCTGGTCCTGGACATTTTTTTTTTCAGAGATTTTTGATGACTGATTCAATCTCTTCAACTGTGATTGGTTTGTTGAAGTCTTCTATTTACTCTTGGGTCAAAGTGTTCATTCATTATTTTCTATTAATTGTCCATTTCATCTCCATTGGCTAGTTTATTGGCTTGTAGTTACTAATATTATCCTCTCATTATCTCCTTTATTTCTTTGGGGTCATTACTTTTGTCCCCTCTTCCATTTCTGATTTTATTTATTTTCATTCTTTCTCTTTGTATTGTTAGCCTAACTAAGGCTACATTGATTTTTATTCATTTTCTCAAAGAACCAACTTATGCTGTTTTTTTCATTCTCTCTATTGTTTCAGTGTTCTCAAATCATTTATTTCTGCTCTAATATTTGTTATTTATTTCCTTGGTTTACTTTGGGGTTAGTTTCCTGTTCTTTCTCTTGTTTCTACAGGTGAACAGTTGATTCCTCAATTTTTGCTGCTTCTTCTTTTTCAACATTGGCATTTAGGGCAATAAATTTCCCTCTCGGAGGTGGGGCAAGATGGCAGACTGGTGAGCTGTATGTTTTAGTTACTCCTCCAGAAACGTAGGTAGAAAGCCAGGAACTGCGTGGACTGGATACCACAGAGCAATCTGACTTTGGGCATACTTCATACAACACACATGAAAACGTGGAACTGCTGAGATCAGCGAAATCTGTAAGTTTTTGTGGCAAGGGGACCCGTGCCCCTCCCTCCCAGGCTCAGTCCCATGGGAGGAGGGTCTGTCAGCTCTGGGAAGGAGAAGGGAGAACTGCAGTGGCAGCCCTTATCAGAAACTCATTCTACTGATCCAAACTCCAACCATAGATAGACTGAGACCAGACACCAGAGAATCTGAGAGCAGCCAGCCCAGCAGAGAGGAGACAGGCATAGAAAAAAAACAATGCAAAAAACTCCAAAATAAAAGCGGAGGATTTTTGGAGTTCTGGTGAACATAGAAAGGGGAAAGGCAGAGCTCAGGCCCGAGCTCAGGCCCTGAGGTGCATATGCAAATCCCTAAGAAAAGCTGATCTTTCTGCCCTGTGGACCTTTCCTTAATGGCCCTGGTTGTTTTGTCTCTTAGCATTTCAATAACCCATTAGATCTCGGAGGAGGGCCCTTTTTTTTTTTTTAATCCTTTTTTCTTTTTCTAAAACAATTACTCTAAGAAGCCCAATACAGAAAGCTTCAAAGACTTGCAATTTGGGCAGGTCAAGTCAAGAGCAGAACTAAGAGAGCTCTGAGACAAAACGCAATAATCCAGTGGCTGAGAAAATTCACTAAACACCACAACTTCCCAAGAAAAGGGGGGTGTCCGCTCACAGCCATCATCCTGGTGGACACGAAACACTCCTGCCCATCACCAGCCCCATAGCCCAGAGCTGCCACAGACAACCCAGTGTGACGGAAGTGCTTCAAATAACAGGCACACACCACAAAACTGGGCGTGGACATTAGCCTTCCCTGCAACCTCAGCTGATTGTCCCAGAGTTGGGAAGGTAGAGCAGTGTGAATTAACAAAGCCCCATTCAGCCATCATTTCAGCAGACTGGGAGCCTCCCTACACAGCCCAGCAGCCCAGAACTGCCCTGGGGGGACGGCACACACCTGTAACATAGCACAGTCATCCCTCAACAGAGGACCCAGGGTGCACAGCCTGGAAGAGGGGCCCACTTGCAAGTCTCAGGAGCCATACACCAATACCAAGGACTTGTGGGTCAGTGGCAGAGACAAACTGTGGCAGGACTGAACTGAAGGATTAGACTATTGCAGCAGCTTTAAAACTCTAGGATCACCAGGGAGATTTGATTGTTAGAGCCACCCCCACTTCCTGACTGCCCAGAAACACACCCCATATACAGGGCAGGCAACACCAACTACACAGGCAAGCTTGGTATACCAATTGGACCCCACAAGACTCACTCCCCCACTCACCAAAAAAGGCTAAACAGGGGAGAACTGGCTTCTGGAGAACAGGTGGCTCATGGACGCCACCTGCTGGTTAGTTAGAGAAAGTGTACTCCACGAAGCTGTAGATCTGATAAATTAGACATAAGGACTTCAATTGGTCTACAAATCCTAAAAGAACCCTATCAAGTTCACCAAATGCCATGAGGCCAAAAACAACAGAAAATTATAAAGCATATGAAAAAACCAGACGATATGGATAACCCAAGCCCAAGCACCCAAATCAAAAGATCAGAAGAGACACAGCACCTAGAGCAGCTACTCAAAGAACTAAAGATGAACAATGAGACCATAGTACGGGATACAAAGGAAATCAAGAAGACCCTAGAAGAGCATAAAGAAGACATTGCAAGACTAAATTAAAAAATGGATGATCTTATGGAAATTAAAGAAACTGTTGACCAAATTAAAAAGATTCTGGACACTCATAGTACAAGACTAGAGGAAGTTGAACAATGAATCAGTGACCTGGAAGATGACAGAATGGAAAATGAAAGCATAAAAGAAAGAATGGGGAAAAAAATTGAAAAAATTGAAATGGACCTCAGGGATATGATAGATAATATGAAACATCCAAATATAAGACTCATTGGTGTCCCAGAAGGGGAAGAAAAGGGTAAAGATCTAGGAAGAGTATTCAAAGAAATTGTTGGGGAAAACTTCCCAAATCTTCTAAACAACATAAATACACAAATCATAAATGCTCAGCGAACCCCAAATAGAATAAATCCAAATAAACCCACTCCGAGACATATACTGATCACACTGTCAAACACAGAAGAGAAGGAGCAAGTTCTGAAAGCAGCAAGAGAAAAGCAATTCACCACATACAAAGGAAACAGCATAAGACTAAGTAGTGACTACTCAGCAGCCACCATGGAGGCAAGAAGGCAGTGGCACGATATATTTAAAATTCTGAGTGAGAAAAATTTCCAGCCAAGAATACTTTATCCAGCAAAGCTCTCCTTCAAATTTGAGGGAGAGCTTAAATTCTTCACAGACAAACAAATGCTGAGAGAATTTGCTAACAAGAGACCTGCCCTACTGGAGATACTCAAGGGAGCCCTACAGACAGAGAAAGAAAGAAAGGACAGAGAGACTTGGAGAAAGGTTCAGTACTAAAGAGATTCGGTATGGGTACAATAAAGGATATTAATAAGCAGAGGGGAAAAATATGACAAACATAAACCAAAGGACAAGATGGCTGATTCAAGAAATGCCTTCACGCTTATAACATTAAATGTAAATGGATTAAACTCCCCAATTAAAAGATATAGATTCACAGAATGGATCAAAAAAAATGAACCATCAATATGTTGCATACAAGAGTCTCATCTTAGACACAGGGACACAAAGAAACTAAAAGTAAAGGATGGAAAAAAAATTTCATGCAAGCTACAGCCAAAAGAAAGCAGGTGTAGAAATAGTAATCTCAGATAAAATAGACATCAAATGCAGGGATATTTTGAGAGACAAAGAAGGCCACTACATACTAATAAAAGGGGCAATTCAGCAAGAAGAAATAACAATCGTAAATGTCTATGCACCCAATCAAGGTGCCACAAAATACATGAGAGAAACACTGGCAAAACTAAAGGAAGCAATTGATGTTTCCACAATAATTGTGGGAGACTTCAACACATCACTCTCTCCTATAGATAGATCAACCAGACAGAAGACCAATAAGGAAATTGAAAACCTAAACAATCTGATAAATGAATTAGATTTAACAGACATATACAGGACATTACATCCCAAATCACCAGGATACACATACTTTTCTAGTGCTCATGGAACTTTCTCCAGAATAGATCATATGCTGGGACATAAAACAAGCCTCAATAAATTTTAAAAGATTGAAATTATTCAAAGCACATTCTCTGACCACAATGGAATACAATTAGAAGTCAATAACCATCAGAGACTTAGAAAATTCACAAATACCTAGAGGTTAAACAACACACTCCTAAACAATCAGTGGGTTAAAGAAGAAATAGCTAGAGAAATTGCTAAATATATAGAGACGAATGAGAATGAGAACACAACCTATCAAAACCTATGAGATGCAGCAAAAGCAGTGCTAAAGGGGAAATTTATAGCACTAAATGCATATATTAAAAAGGAAGAAAGAGCCAAAATCAAAGAACTAATGGATCCACGGAAGAAGCAAGGAAATGAACAGCAAACCAATCCTAAACCAAGTACAAGAAAAGAAATGACAAAGATTAAAGCAGAAATAAATGACATAGAGAACAAAAAAACAATAGAGAAGATAAATATCACTAAAAGTTGGTTCTTTGAGAAGATCAACAAGATTGACAAGCCCCTAGCTACACTGACAAAATCAAAAAGAGAGAAGACCCATATAAACAAAATAATGAATGAAAAAGGTGACATAACTGCAGATCCTGAAGAAATTTAAAAAATTATAAGAGGATACTATGAACAACTGTATGGCAACAAACTGGATAATGTAGAGGAAATGGACAATTTCCTGGAAACATATGAACAACCTAGACTGACCAGAGAAGAAATAGAAGACCTCAACCAACCCATCACAAGCAAAGAGATCCAATCAGTCATCAAAAATCTTCCCACAAATAAATGTCCAGGGCCAGATGGCTTCACAGGGGAATTCTACCAAACTTTCCAGAAAGAACTGACACCAATCTTACTCAAACTCTTTCAAAACATTGAAGAAAATGAAACACTAACTAACTCATTTTATGAAGCTAACATCAATCTAATACCAAAACCAGGCAAAGATGCTACAAAAAAGGAAAACTACCGGCCAATCTCCCTAATGAATATAGATGCAAAAATCCTCAACAAAATACTTGCAAATCGAATCCAAAGACACATTAAAAAAATCATACACCATGACCAAATGGGGTTTATTCCAGGCATGCAAGGATGGTTCAACATAAGAAAATCAATCAATGTATTACAACACATTAACAATTCAAAAGGGAAAAATGAATTGATCATCTCAATAGATGCTGAAAAAGCATTTGACAAAATCCAACATCCGTTTTTGATAAAAACACTTCAAAAGGTAGGAATTGAAGGAAACTTCCTCAACATGATAAAGAGCATATATGAAAAACCCACAGCCAGCATAGTACTCAATGGTGAGAGACTGAAAGCCTTCCCTCTAAGATCAGGAACAAGACAAGGATGCCCGCTGTCACCACCGTTATTCAACATTGTGCTGGAAATGCTAGCCAGGGCAATCCGGCAAGACAAAGAAATAAAAGGCATCCAAATTGGAAAAGAAGAAGTAAAACTGTCATTGTTTGCAGATGATATGATCTTATATCTAGAAAACCCTGAGAAATCGACGAAACAGCTACTAGAGATAATAAACAAATTTAGCAAAGTAGCGGGATACAAGATTAATGCACATAAGTCAGTAATGTTTCTATATGCTAGAAATGAACAAACTGAAGAGACACTCAAGAAAAAGATACCATTTTCAATAGCAACTAAAAAAATCAAGTACCTAGGAATAAACTTAACCAAAGATGTAAAAGACCTATACAAAGAAAACTACATAACTCTACCAAAAGAAATAGAAGGGGACCTTAAAAGATGGAAAAATATTCCATGTTCATGGATAGGAAGACTAAATGTCATTAAGATGCCAATTCTACCCAAACTCATCTACAGATTCAACGCAATCCCAATCAAAATTCCAACAACCTACTTTGCAGACTTGGAAAAGCTAGTTATCAAATTTATTGGAAAGGGAAGATGCCGTGAATTGCTAAAGACACTCTAAAAAAGAAAAACGAAGTGGGAGGACTTACCCTCCCTGACTTTGAAGCTTATTATAAAGCCACAGTTGCCAAAACAGCATGGTACTGGCACAAGGATAGACATATAGATCAATGGAATTGAATTGAGAATTCAGAGATAGACCCTCAGATCTATGGCTGACTGATCTTTGATAAGGCCCCCAAAGTCACTGAACTGAGTCATAATGGTCTTTTCAACAAATAGGGCTGGGAGAGTTGGATATCCATATCCAAAAGAATGAAAGAGGACCCCTACCTCACCCCCTACACAAAAATTAACTCAAAATGGACCAAAGATCTCAATATAAAAGAAAGTACCATAAAACTCCTAGAAGGTAATGTAGGAAAACATCTTCAAGACCTTGTATTAGGCGGCCACTTCCTAGACTTTACACCCAAAGCACAAGCAACAAAAGAGAAAATAGATAAATGGGAACTCCTCAAGTTTAGAAGTTTCTGCACCTCAAAGGAATTTCTCAAAAAGGTAAAGAGGCAGCCAACTCAATGGGAAAAAATTTTTGGAAACCATGTATCTGACAAAAGACTGATATCTTGCATATATAAAGAAATCCTACAACTCAATGACAATAGTACAGACGGCCCAATTATAAAATGGGTGAAAGATATGAAAAGACAGTTCTCTGAAGAGGAAATACAAATGGCCAAGAAACACATGAAAAAATGTTCAGCTTCACTAGCTATTAGAGAGATGCAAATTAAGACCACAATGAGATACCATCTAACACCGGTTAGAATGGCTGCCATTAAACAAACAGGAAACTACAAATGTTGGAGGGGATGTGGAGAAATTGGAACTCTTATTCATTGTTGGTGGGACTGTATAATGGTTCAGCCACTCTGGAAGTCAGTCTGGCAGTTCCTTAGAAAACTAGATATAGAGTTACCATTCGATCCAGCGATTGCACTTCTCGGTATATACCCGGAAGATCGGAAAGCAGTGACACGAACAGATATCTGCACGCCAATGTTCATAGCACCATTATTCACAATTGCCAAGAGATGGAAACAACCCAAATGTCCTTCAACAGATGAGTGGATAAATAAAATGTGGTATATAGACACAATGGAATACCACGCGGCAGTAAGAAGGAACGATCTCGTGAAACATATGACAACATGGATGAACCTTGAAGACATAATGCTGAGCTAAATAAGCCAGGCACAAAAAGAGAAATATTATATGCTACCACTAATGTGAACTTTGAAAAATGTAAAACAAATGGCTTATAATGTAGAATTTAGGGGAACTAGCAATAGAGAGCAATTAAGGAAGGGGGAACAATAATCCAAGAAGAACAGATAAGCTATTTAACGTTCTGGGGATGCCCAGGAATGACTATGGTCTGTTAATTTCTGATGGATATAGTAGGAGCAAGTTCGCAGAAATGTTGCTATATTAGGTAACTTTCTTGGGGTAAAGTAGGAACATGTTGGAAGTTAAGCAGTTATCTTAGGTTAGTTGTCTTTTTCTTACTCCCTTGTTATGGTCTCTTTGAAATGTTCTTTTACTGTATGTCTGTTTTCTTTTAAACTTTTTTTTCATACAGTTGATTTAAAAAAGAAGGGAAAGTTAAAAAAAAAAAAAAAAAGAAAAACAAGGAAAAAAAAAAAAGATGTAGTGCCCCCTTGAGGAGCCTGTGGAGAATGCAGGGGTATTTGCCTACCCCACCTCCATGGTTGCTAACATGACCACAGACATAGGGAACTGGTGGGTTGATGGGTTGAGCCCTCTACCACAGGTTTTACCCTTGGGAAGACGGTTCCTGCACAGGAGAGGCTAGGCCTCCCTATGGTTGTGCCTAAGAGCCTCCTCCCGAATGCCTCTTTGTTGCTCAGATGTGGCCCTCTCTCTCTGGCTAAGCCAACTTGAAAGGTGAAATCACTGCCCTCCCCCATATGTGGGATCAGACACCCAGGGGAGTGAATCTCCCTGGCAATGTGGAATATGACTCCTGGGGAGGAATGTAGACCTGGCATCGTGGGACGGGGAACATCTTCTTGACCAAAAGGGGGATGTGAAAGGAAATGAAATAAGCTTCAGTGGCAGAGAGATTCCAAAAGGAGCCGAGAGGTCACTCTCGTGGGCACTCTTATGCACACTTTAGACAACCCTTTTTAGGTTCTAAAGAATTGGGTTAGCTGGTTGTGGATACCTGAAACTATCAAACCACAACCCAGAACCCATGAATCTCGAAGACAGTTGTATAAAAATGTAGCTTATGAGGGGTGACAATGGGATTGGGAAAGCCATAAGGACCACACTCCACTTTGTCTAGTTTATGGATGGATGTGTAGAAAAATAGGGGAAGGAAACAAACAGACAAAGGTACCCAGTGTTCTTTTTTACTTCAATTGCTCTTTTTCACTCTAATTATTATTCTTGTTATTTTTGTGTGTGTGCTAATGAAGGTGTCAGGGATTGATTTGGGTGATGAATGTACCACTATGTAATGGTACTGTAAACAATCGAAAGTACGATTTGTTTTGTATGACTGCGTGGTATGTGAATATATCTCAATAAAATGAAGATTAAAAAAAAAATTTCCCTCTCAACACTGCCTTCTCTGCATCACATATGTTTTCATTTGTTGTGTTTTCATCCTCATTTGCCTCAATTAATTTACTGATTTCTCTTTTAATTACTTCCTTGTCCCATGAGTTGAGTGTGTTTTGTAACCTCCATTTATTTGTGAATTTTCCATCCTTCCCCCTGTTACTAATTTCCAACTTAATTCCATCATGATCTGAGAAAGTGTTTAGTATAATTTCAATCTTTGTAAATTTATTGAGACTTGCTTTTTCACCCAACATGTGGTCTATCCAGGAAAATAATCCATGAGAATTTTGGAAAATATTTATCCTGCTGTTGTGGGAACAGTTGTTCTGCAAATATGTTAGGTTTAGTTCATTCATCATACTATTCAAAATCTGTGCCTTTATTTATCCCTTGTCTAGATGTTCTATCCATTGCTGAGAGCAGTGTACTGAAGTCTCAAACTATTATTGTAGAGGTGTCTACTTCTCCCTTCAGTGTTGTCTCCCTGTTCCTCATGTATTTTAGGGAAATCTGGCTTGGTCCAAAAATATTTATTATTATTATATGTTCTTGATGAATTTTCCCTTTCAGTAATGCATAGTATCCTTTTTATCTCAATTAATTGTTTTACATTGAAGTCTAATTTGTCTGAATTCTTATAGCTACCCCTGCTCTTTTCTGTTTGTTGTTTGCATGAAATATATTTTTACAACCTTTCACTTTCAACCTATTTTTCTCCTTGTGTCTAAAGTTGGTGTCTTGTAGACAGCATAAAGTTGGATCTTCTTTGTTAATCCATTCTTCCAGTCTATATCTTTTGATTGGGGATTCTAATCCAGAAACATTTAATGTTATTTCTGTAAAGTCAGTGCTTTCATCTACCATATAGCCTTTTGGATTTAATATGCCATACTTTATTTTACTCTATTTTTGCCCTTACTGATTTTCTTAATTTTATACACTTCTCCAAACCTCTCTCTCCTGTCTTTAGCTACCCACCTATAGTGCTCCAATTGCTATTTCTTATAGAGCAGGTCTCTTTCACAGACACTCTCAGTGTCTTTTTTCTGAAAATATTTTAAACTCTCCTTCATTTTTCAAAGATAATTTTGCCAGATATAGAATTGGTTGTAAGTTTTCCACTTTTGTTTCTTAAATATATAATACCACTCCCTTCTTGCTTCCATGATTTCTACTGAGAAATCCACCAATAGTCTTTTCAGGCTTCCCCTAAACCTGATGGATCACTTTTCTCTTTCTGCTTTCAGAATTCCCTGTATATTTGACATTTCCTAATCTGATTAGTGAGTGCTTTGATGTAGGTCTATTTAGGTCCATTCTGTTTGGAGTATTTTGTGTGCTCCATCCAAGCTCTACCCCAAGGCCAAAAAACAAAACAAAACAAAACAAAACAACACAAGACAAAAGTTTCCCACGAGTTTTAATCAGGGACTTGAGAATTTTTTCCCAACTGCAGCCAATTGGAAACAGAAGTTAATGATCTTGCAAACAAGAGGAAGGGGCATGTGTATATATAGTTCAGTAGAACTTCACTAGGTTTGCTTACAAAGAAATCTCAGCTGACTCACACTAAAAATGATTTCTATGAGCCTCACAAGTTTGGGTTGCAAGGAATCCCCAGCTGGGTCTTGTAAAAGTTGATTACCAACAGTGATTTGGCTCAGTGAATTTCAATGTCTATGTTCTGGTCATGGTGGCTACTGTATGCTCAAGGCTCCACCCCTTTCCTTAAAGGATTTGGGGGTTCTGAACCCTGGACTGCCCAATCCGTCCATAAACAGCAGTTTGTGATGACCATAGGAAAGACAATTTATCTATATTTCACATCAACAGTATAAGAAATAACAGAACATTAAGATCCCTTACACACAAAGAAAACTTCACAAAATTATGCTGCCCTACCTAAGAAAGGGACTTAAATCATTTTCTGATATTGATAAGAGATGTGATTAAGTCTTTATTTTCTAGTTTTCTGATATGTTGAGTTCTGTCAGCAGGGTATTCTATGCATTGCAATTCACAGGAATTACAATCCAAGGCAGGCTCGTGGCACCTGATGACGCCAGTTCAGCACTGAAATTTATTGTGCATGTAGATTACTGTAGCAGCATATTGCAGAAATGTATTTGCTACAAGGCTAAGGGCTAAAATCAAGACGTTTATAGGGCAATATGTGAGCAAATCCTGTCTATCTAATGAAATAGAAGCTAAATTTCCATTAGTAGACAAAAGTGTTCCTGGAAACGGGGTATTATGAAGAAGTTTCATATACTATATTTTCCTCCCTAAATTTGCAGGGAGATTGTTGTGGCTATATCCACAGTTAACCTAAGCATATTGAGTGCCCATAAAGTCATACATATAGTCCCTGGGGATATTTGGGGTCCTGGATTAATAATATAAATAACCTGTTGCATTTTTTTGTATAAGTTATGGATTAATGCTTAAATTTTTGGTGACCCCTATACCCCATGAGTTTAGGATTCCCAACCAGCCTTGCTGGATTGGATAGGATCACAGCCAATTAACCTTATTTTTGCCACTAATGCTTGTGGCATAGGCAAGAGCAAATTATTTTCCACACTTCATTGTGGTTGCAATGTTGCCAGGATTTTTACCTGAATTCACAGTGACTGCATGTGTCTTACAGTTACATACACAATGTAGGTGGGAGCAGAAGCTTGAAGTAATGATTTGAGTCTGGTGAGAGCTACATATAACCAACATGTCCACTGATGCAAGGATTGTTTGTTATCTTTGTGCTGCTCTTTCAGAAGCCCATTCATTCTTTCAATTTACCCTGCTGCTGTGTCATTGCATGGCAAATTAAATGTCAATAAGTTGTAATGTTTCATAGCCCAGGCTTTGGTTAATGTTCAGGTAAAGGGTGGTCCTCTATCACTCTCCACATGTGTAGGGACCACAAAGAAAGAACTTAATTTCCACAGGCAATGTACTGTAGCCTTTTGGCTAGCCTTTCCTACTAGGAAGGCCAGTAATAACCCAGTAGCTATGTCTGCAACTGTAAAGTCATATTTTGCACCTCAGATAAGGGAAGGGGCCCAATGTAGTCTATGTGCCACCTGGTGCCTAGTATCTGCTTGAAGCCAATGTGACTAAGTTGAGGAGGATGCATCCTTGGTTATCACAGCACACAGGTGGGGCAGGCATCCAAAATGTCTTTCAGCTGTTGCCTCATGTTAAGCAACTGGAATTGCTGCACCAGCCTCTGCAGAGCCTGGTATCTTCATTGTCCAGTTTTCTTATGTAGCCATTCACAAGTCTTATGCAGTGTTGGCTCCAGGCTACAAATTTTGCTAAAGCATCCACTTCAATATTGCCATGTAAAGAGTCAGTATTAAGGGCAGAAACATGAAATACCTTTACCTTGGGCTTGAGGCAGGCACATAAGGTATGTTTTCACATCTTTTCCCCTTAAGGTGAAGCCCACAATGGTCCATTGCTCTTGCTTCCACACGGCCATTCATTATGTTAAGACTCAGCACAATACCCCATTTTCAGTACAAATATTTCATCTCCTGCTTCATGAACAATGACCATCCTACAACCCTTAATTCAGTCCATTGGCTGCTTTGCATAGACCCTGTTTCCCAAGATATATGTCCACACTAGGTTGCATGGATACTGCTGTCAAAGTGGTGGGTTGCTCTTGTGCTGTTCCATCAGTATACTAGGCAGACTCCAATGAACTGCTTCATCCATAAATGGTGGGCAATGAACTAGCCACCTCAGGGAGATGAGAAGAGAGGGCAAACATTGTTCATCAACAAAGGAATCTGGTCCTAGAATATCATGCATTTCTGCATGTAAGGCACTGTTAAAGCCACTACATTGCATCAGATTGGCTTTCCATTTTCTCAGAATGCTCAGCTAAGCATTCCCCAAATGTGGTTTATTTGCTTTCTTTTATCCACCTCTATATGGGGATGGCATTGTGAAATGACACAGGTCATTTTTGGGTTAGTCTTTCAACTTGAATCAGGGCACTATAGGAAATGTATAGCTGTTTTCTAAGGGGTTATATCATAGCTCAGCCCATTTCCATATCTGATACCAAAAACCTAAAGCAGACTCATTTTGCCTCTGGCCTTTGTCTATATATCTCTCTCACTGGACATTTGTCAGACTATCTTTGCCCGCAGAATCCAGAAAAAAACTAGGTGCCCATGGCAGCCTTCCTCTGGGGGTAGGCATTGGGCATTGCCACAAGTTCTCTTTGTGTGGTAAAACAAGTCTTTTGGCTCCCAGTGGTTGTCCATTTTTCAACAGCCAGCAAGCCCTAGGATTGTCTTAGAGCATTGATTTAACTATTGTGTCATATGAACTTCTTAGGTTAAACAATGTCAGTTTCCTATGCATATGGTGGAGACCAGCTTCAGTGTAACAAGGATAAGGTCTGGAGAAGTTCTGAGAAGTACTGCAGTTCCCTTATGCTTTTGGTCTGTCCAGCAGATGGTGTTGTTTGGTGATTTAATCATCCCCAGGTGTTTACCTTTTTGATCCAAGACTAGATCTGATCATGTAGGTCTGAATTATCTCCTGATGTGAAGGCTGCATCTGACTTGTCAAGGCTGAATTACCTCTTGGATCCCCTGCTGCATCAGACCCAGTAGGGCTGAATTTTCTTTTGTAGCCTTAGCTGTGTCTGACTAGGTGAGGCTGAATTATCTTTGGGAGCCCCTGGCTAACTGGGTGGGTGGGGAAGCTGTGGGTTTTTTACCCTCACTTAGCCCAGCAAAATCTGACTCATTTTCCTTGTGGCAGAAGATTCTTCAAGGTGCCACAGTTTTCAGACATACCCCAGAAAAACATCAGCCTGACAGCTACTATTTCACCCAAGGATGGGGGAAGGGCTTTCAGACTCAGGGCTTGAAACAGTTCTCAGACTATATGTCCCCCACTGATCTGGACCTTGAAATGCCCTCCCCTATGCCCCTGGTCTCCAAATGGTGGGGATCTTCTAACTGCTGAAAGATTTTATAGCCTCTGTCCCTCGTGGGAGGTGAGAGGAATCCTGACTGCCATTTCTTTCTACATCCACGGTGTGTGAGACTGACTGAGGGGAAGGGAAGAGGACCAGGCATTTCAGAATGGAGTTTTCCTATCTGAAGTTTTTCTTTTCTTCAGTTCAGCATTTGTATGGCCATTCTCCAGACTATGCACTCCTCCAGGGTTCTGAACAAGTCAGTATTATCCCACATTTTGCTGACTATCTTAATAGAAGTTTTCTGTAGCTGTTTATGTCACCATTTTGATGACATCTTATCTGGTTATTCTAAAATACCATGTTTATCTCATGAGGGTTTGGGGCCAGAATTAACATCTTGTGTAGGATACTAAAATTATAGTTTAGTGTCAAGAATTTCTGGATTGGTATTTCCCATGGTATGCCACAGAAACACATGCATTTAAGTCTTAGGGTAACTCTCTTCAAATATTGGAATCACTGACAGATATAATTGAAGAGAAAATGAGATCACAATTAAGAAAAAAACAGAACATGTAAGGAAACAAATTGCCATATCTAAGGAAAAAAAAAACTACATAATCAGATGGATGAAACTTCAAATTTTGGAATTGTTACAAAGCAAGAATTAATATTTTAATATGTTTTAAAAATAAAATAAGTTATAAAGAATGAATATAGTTCAAGAGAATATCATCAGTGTTCAGGACTCTCTGAAATAGAAACATAAAAAACTCTGGAAAAAACATGACAATATAAAATCTAGACAAAATGCAGTAACAAAATCAATTAGCAAAAAATGTACTGAAACATACTCCTATAGAAAGCATCAAGAATGAAATACAGATGGGCAAAAAACAGTAAATATGAAACTGACTTAAAGAGAGAGAACACAGATAGGAAAATCTTATGAGAATTGCAAAAGGAGAATGTAAGTTAAAGAGAGATATTTAAATAGCTAGAGTAAAATCTCATTACCAACAATTGTCCCATAAGAAAATGTAAAATGTCCATTTACAGTTGTCTGATTTACTCCAGGGTTCAAGAACTAGGAGGCAGAAATGGTAAATAAGAATTACACAAGGATTGGGAAATTATACGTCAGTAACTTCAAATGAACAAAGGATAAAGTGACATGTAATTGAGGTTATTGTCCATGGAGCTGTCATATTTCTCTGGAGACATACACTTTCATAATGCAGTGATGTTATCAAGAAACCATAAACTGGAAGATATCTAAACATCAACTCCATAAGGTACATTGTGGGGAAAAAAGAGGCTTCTCATGATAGAAACAAAACGTAGGCCTCCAGGGCATCTGGATGATAAAAGCCTCAGAGGCATTAATATGGAGAATTTTTTATATTGTTTTAAGAGATCAGGGTTACAGCACAAGATCAGGTTATAGAAATAAACCCCACTTATCCTGACACTGAGGAAGACACTGCTGAGTTTAATTATGATGCTGCTTCCAAAGTCCAGCCATGATTCTCAGGATGCTGGTAAGCTCACCATTGATATTACATGAGAACTTTTGCAGATGCAAAGAATTAAGTGCTCTTGGGAATTTTCTACCCTGACATTTCTGGTCATTTATGGGAATCAGAAGGAAGTTATCCTCACTGTAGCCTGGCTTCAATCTATGGAGGGATTAAAAGAAAGATCAATGAGAAATGTGGAAGACCAGGGACTTAAAATTCATGTTATAAATGCAAAAGACAGATGACTGTATCTCAGTGTCCCTCTCAAATTTGGACAGAGATTTTGCTTTATTTAAAGCCTATGTAGGTGTAGACATAAATATAAATTGTTGCATAATTGATGGGCAGATAAATCCTCAGGATACAATAAACAAATACATAGAAGAATACAAAATAAAGGCATATTGAACTGGCCTTACATTCAAGAAATGATTTATTTATTTCCCTCCTGTTACAAAGAAAAATTGCTCTTTTGTTCAAAGTCTTCTATACCCTCAAATATACTTTCTTCCTACACTTCTTATCTCCCCCAAATATTGTTCCATTAATTAGCTGCTCAAATTAGCTTACTGCTCATCTTCATCATTCTCTATTTCCTTTCTTTCCTTCTCCCCTTAATCTCCCTTTCACTTTATTATACCATGCTCTATTTCTTCCTGTAACTTTGGATTTTTGCTCAAGAATGTTCAGGAAAAGAAGTATATTGCACCACTGTTTACATAATAATTCTCTTTGTATTTACCCTGGATTCCAGTTGCCAGCATATGAAAGAGTGTATATAATGTGTTTCATAGTCCCTTAACTTCTTTTGATGCAGTTTATGATCATGCTAGTCTATTCATCTTTCTTCTTCATAATTCACCACTGCTTTTCTAATACACACAGTTGAGATTATTTTCTCTGTCACTTTATAACAATCTCTGCAGAAAATAATGCTACTTCTCACCCCTTTTTCCTTGAAGTGCTTTCTTCTCTCCTTGTAATTAAAAATGTCTCATTCCTAAAAGACCAATTTTTCTATGATATGCTCTTTTTCTTGACATTTATACAATTCTCTATTATTAGTTCAATACCCATTAAAGTAAAGTATACAATCAGAATATGAAAAAGTAGGATCTTATTTTTTGCATATGAAGAAGCTGCCCTTGTCTAGAGTACTTAGGAGTGATATAACTTTCATGTTGCCTTTTAAATATATTAAATTATTTTATTTTTACATGCATATATCTTCCATTAAAATATGATGATTTATTTTCCCATGAATAATCTAATCATTTAGATTTAGTTGACTTCAAACCATTTTTTGTATAGGATAAAAATAGAAAGCAGTCTTTGTTTTTGGATTTTAAAAAATTGTCAGACATAACATATTTACATAGGAGTGATAACTTTCCAAGTGCAATTTAACAAGTAGAGAGCAAATCTCAAAAAATATTATGAGTTACAGTTCCACGATTTATCTCCTTACTGTGAAATTTAACTTATATGCCCAAACATAAGTTTCAGAGTGCAATTTAAAGAAGTAATTATATAGGAAATTTCCAAGAATGTGATAGGTTACATTATCATAGGTTTAGTTATTTCCTTATAAGTCCCAAAACCCAGAGGCAATAGCCTCTTCAAGAACATCAGCCAAAAGGTGATAATGTTCATATTACAATTTACCAAGTAGCTATGAAGCAAATTTCAAAGAATGTTATGAATTACAGTTCAACTATTTCAGTTCTTTCCTTCTGACTATTCTAACACCCTTGTAAATAATAAAATATATTTTATAGATATTCAGTATTCATAATCCTATGTTAAATTCTATTTCATCTGTTACTACCCCTTCCTCTAGTTTAATAACCTTCCCAGTCTTCAGAGATACCTAGGCAGTGACCACCCTTACTTTTCAAGTTTAAAAGGGGTGTCAACATTATGGGAAAAGGGGACACAACAGGTTGATGTTCTTGAAGAGGCTATTGCCTTTGGGTTTGGGGACTTAGCTGGCATAGGAGGTCTCTGGAGGATTGAAGTTTCTGAAGAGTAAACTTAGTTAGTAAAACTATTATAGAGTCTTAGTTAGATACCCAGATATTCTTTAGGGTTTTCAGGACTACTCTTGGTTTAAGCTTATCATACTGAGACCCTTTGGGATATCTAATGGAAGCTTGCATAGGAATAACCTCCAGGACAGCCTCTCAACACTATTTGAAATCTCTTAGACAATGAAACCTTATTTTTTTTTTTTGCCTTTTTTTTTCTCTTTTTTGGTCAAAAATTCATTCTCAACCCCTCTGGGTCATGATAATGACTGGAATCCATGTCCCACATTGCCATGGAGACTCACTCACTTGGGGGTTCCTGACCCATGTCAGGGGTGGGATGATGAATTTATTTGCATAGTGGAGCTTACAGAGAGAAAATCCACATTTGAGCAACAAAAGAGGATCTCTAGAGTTGACTCCTAGACATAATTACAGGTGGGCTTAGCCTCCTCTTTACAACCATAAGTTTCAGAAGAGCAATCCTCAAGATTGAGGGCCTGAGTTATAAGTTGGGGGTCCTTATTTCACATAGCATATGTTCTGTTCTTGATAATCAATCAATATCTCAATTATCATCTCTTAGTTGTACAATCCTCATCACTCACCATTTTAAACAATTCTCATTACCCAAAACACCCCACAGCTCTTTTCAGCCTTTCATTATATGTTCCCAGTATTTATGTCATATTAGTAAGATATTCCTATCAATTACAGCCCTTGGAATGCAATAGGTAGATTTTTCTGATATACCATTATGTTGTCAACTCTCTATACCAGTGTCATTTCTTAGAAGGGTATCATGCAAGCCCCCATCTATATTTGTAGTGCTGACCTGCAGGATACATATTATTTGATTTTATAAATTTAACCTACTCCAAATATAATTATGACATTAAATCATCACAGTATTAAAGATATATTAAAGTGGTTAGAATTATATTTGTTAAACCAAAGTTTCCTCTTTCAAATATTAACATAAGTATAGGTTTTATTGTTATTTCCAGAATGTGAAGGGAAAACTACTGTGGTCATTTCATATGTGTATGTCCTGATTTCCACTTCATGAAATTACAGTCTAAAGAAAAGATCAGTAATTGGAGCGTGTCAATAGTGAGAGAAACTTATATTGAAACTGCAGAAAGCATGTAAAGGACTTATGGAAAGATTAAGTCTATTGTTCCAGTTTGGAAGAAAGAGCATCAAAGTAGGCAAGAAGTGGGACCTTCAAAGTCTAACTCACTTTCAAATGGATAATGAATAATTACTGCTATTGTTTCTGTTGTAGATACACTGTGTTAGGTCCCAGAGTACTAACCTAAGTAAGTACTATAATTAAACTGAATGAGAGATTTCAATAGTTATAACAGCCTAACTAGGAGAATAGTTATTATTCCACCTCCATTTAGCTTTCAACAGAAACTGTGTCACCACAGCAGGGAGTATAAAACCAGAGTTGGAGAGAAAATCAATAATGCAGCAGTGATGGATGCTGGGCCAAGAACCTCTCAAAAATCTGACTGAGGAAGGGGGAAGACTGCTAAGGAAATTCCAGGGGTGAGTGGAAAGTTCCCCACTTTCTGCAGTCAGTGCATAAAGCCATATATATAAGGGTAAATTTCACTTAGGTTAAAGAAGCCTATTTTTTCTGATATTAAGCATTTGCTGTAAAACCTATAAATATTGGAAAAGAGGCTGCATGGAAAAGTGAAGAAATTGTCATTGAAGTGATGGTAAATTAAAATCAAAAGAGAAGAACTTAACACTTGGATGGAGGGAAACATCTGCAAAGTTTCCCCAAGGTGGGGAAGCCAAAAAAAAAAAACAAAAAACAAAAAACAAAAAACAAAAAACAAAAAAAACAAAAAGAAAACCTTACTTTTTTAAGATAGGAGGACACTGCTTTTGTCATTGGATGCTGCAGACATCTCTATGTGTTGGTTTGTGATATCAATTAAATCCTTCCATGAACATTATATTAAACATCTGGTTTATCTTCTCAGATTTTACTGCTTTCATGAAAAATGACACAATAGAATTGAAAACCATTAGTCAAAAATTAGTAGATTATCTTTCTAATTTTTTGTGCTATAGCAAATATCCCTAAAGGAACAAAAGATATACTATAATGAAATTTTCATCAAATGATTAAATGGTCATTAAAAATTGGGAATAATCTTAAGGTCCTCTATTGGGAAAATGGAAAATAAATTATATTATCACCTGTAAATAAACAGATAACATCAATCAGCAAACAGAAAATTCATCTATGACTTCTAACACACCAAAATTATATTAACTAGGAAAATATTTATTCATAAATGGTACACTGTATTACAATTTTAATTTCATAGTCAAATCTTTAAAATCCCAATAGAAGTAAATTTACTCAGAAGTAATTTCAGGTAATTTGGAAGATAAGAGGGGTTACTTTCTATTTTCACATTATGTTTAAGGCAGTATATATTTGAATATTATATAGTTGCTTTAATTCTGAGTGAACTGGAAATAAGAATATTTTTTAAACTTATTGTCTAACCCATGATGCTACAAAATACATGATTACAAATAAAGAAGGAAGCAGATATATTACTATAACTTTATTTCCTTTATTCAATAGATGACATGATTTAAACATGGCCTATCACACAGTGATGTCAGAATTCTTGCTCACAAGATTTACTGAGAATTGGATGCTCTTGAGGGCACTAACTGTATTTTTCTTACTGATCTACCCAGTAGCAATTTTGGAAAATTTTCTCATCCTTCTCCTCACAGTTCTTGACTGACACCTCCACACACTAATGTATGTATTGCTCAGGCATTTGTCCTTCTTATACCTGTGTCTAATTTCTGCCACAGTCATCAAATCCATCCTCAACTTCATAAACTTCACTGACATCATCTCTTTCCTGAGGTGTTGCTTGCAGCTCTTCCTGGTGGTACTTGTGGCAGGTTCTGAAATTGGAATCCTCCCCTTGATGTTCTAGGAATGCTACATTGCCATGTGCCAACTTCTGCACTGAGGCTGTCATGACAACAGGGTTCTGTGTCCAGATGATGGCAGTGTCTTCATTCAATGGTGGGGCCAGGGGAATCTTGTACTTAGCTGTGACATTCTCTCTGAATTTCTGTGTCTCCATAAGATACATCAGTTCTTCTGTGAGTTCCCCTCCTACTAAAACTTATTTGTCCTGGAGAACATGCCACATCAACATCAGTGTGACCATAGGTGTCTGCTCTGCATTTTCATGTTTAGTTTGAGTTGTGGACTCCTATGTGTATAGTTTCTCCACTGTGTTCAAGATGCCATCCAGAAAGAGCCAATCAAAACTTTTCTCCATGACCTGCCTCACCTCATTGTTGAGCACCTTCCTTGTAAATGAGGTAACCCTGTAACTGATGTACCTTCCTCTCTAGATTATTGGCATCTGTGTTCTATTCTGTGGCACCAGCAATATTAAACCCTGATATCTACTTTCTGAGGAACAAGGATATTAAATAAGCTCTATATAAAGTCCTACAGAATGTTAGAAGCAGTGGAGTAATGGGAAAATGACTAAAGATGAACTAGGAGGTCCTTTATTTTTTTTCTGCCAATAAGTAGCTGTCACTAAGGAGCTGTCTGAAATCACTTCTATTTAGAGGTAAATATGTAATAGGTCATGAGGCAGGGCAATATGGCAGCATAGAGAGCTGTGAAATTTAGTTAATCCTCTACAGCAACTTGTAAATAACAAGGGACATCTAGCAGGGTCTGAAACAACTGTTGGAGGACATCTGTGACTGGACACACATCATATACCATCCTGGAACAGGTGGAATGGCTAAGATGGAGCTATAAGTAAAGCCACCAAACTGTGGAGACAGAACCCCCCACTGACATGACAGGCAGAGTAGGAACACTACCCTGTGGAAAAAGAAGCAGTCTTCAAGAAACAAAGGAAAGTAAATTAATTAAACTCTAATTGCAGTTTTAATTAACAAATTTGGACTACTGAATACAAGCTACAAACACAGATTAATCTGGAGCAAGGAAAAAAGTAACCTTGAGGTCTCTCCCAGCAAAGAGGAGGTGAGGCTGATGTAAAAAACAATAATAAATAAATGAAACAGAAGCTTTTGGAAACAGCTGAGTTCAGAATACTGGAAAATGGCTGTGTCTCTAGATAAGGGGCTCAGAGAACTGGGTAACAAGTCCAGTCAACTGGCAAAACTGGAGGACTAGGGAATGGTTTTGTAAAGGGGCTTTATTTCTTTTATATTTTTGTCTCTCATTCCAAGTAGCTCATTAGAGTAAGCCTCAGGCATTTTCAATTGTCAGTGCTGACACAGGCAAGGGGGAGTTAAGTCGGTCAGAGAGGAAAAAGGAGGAATTCAAGTGTAATAGATAATTCCCTAAAGTCTCTATCTTCCCTAAGAAAAGGGAGGCAGGGCCCAGCTCAAGTGACTGCCCTTTCTCAGAGAATTTAGAACCCAGGGCCTGAGGAAAAAACAGAAAAAACTTAAACTTGACTTCTGACACCCACAGCCACTGGCTAGGACAAGGGGCTCTTTACATAAGCAGAGAGCTGTGGGCTGACAGGCATCACCTGCTGTACAGGATAGAAAAAGCACAGAGTCCAGAGGGCCCACTGAAAATCCTGAAAACTTGCTGGGTTTCATTCTTAGGGAAACTGGATAGTGATTACACCTTCCTCCTGAGACCTGGCCCACCTGGTATGGGAAAATCTGATTGGGGTAATTAAGGAAACCAGATGCCTAGACAAAATTATGAGTCACACTAGGGAAAATGAAGTTGTGGCCCAGTCAAAAGAACAAACTTGCACTTCAAATGAGACACAGAAGCTGAAACAGCTAAAGATGTTCAACAAATTCTTCTAAGTCAAATCAGTGAGCTGAAGGAAGATGTGGCAAAAGAAAAGAAGGAAGTAAAGAAGACATAGGGTGACTATAAAGAAGAATTCATAACCTTGCAAAAGCAAATGTCAGAACTTATGGGAAAAAAGGCACAGCACAAGAGATGAAAAACAAAATGAAAACATATGACAGCAGATTTGAAAAGGTAGAATAAAGGATTCCTGAACTAGAGGAGAGAAGATCTGAAGTACTATACAGAAAAGAACAGATAGGGAAAAGAGTGGGAAAAAAATATGAGAAGCATCTCAGGGAATTGAATGACAACATGAAGTGCATGAATATATCTGTCATGGGTGTCAAAGAAGGAGATGAGGAGGGAAAAGGAGAGAAACAATAATGGAGGAAATAATCACTAAAAATTTCCCATCTCTTATGAAAGACATAAAGTTACAAATCCAAGAAGTGCAGCATACCCCAAATAGAATAGATCCAGATAGAACTATGCTGACAGTCAATAATCAGATTATCAAATATCAAAGACAGAGAATTCTGAAATCAGCAAGATAAAAATGATCCATCACATAAAAGGGAAACTCAGTAAGACTATGTGTTGATTTCTCAGTAGAAATTATGGAGGTGAAAAGGCAGTGGCATGATATATTTAAAATACTGAAAGAGAAAAATAGCCAACCAAGAATTCTATATCTGGCAAAACTGTCCTTCAAAAATGAAGGGTAATTGAAAATATTCTTAGACAGACACTGGGAGTTTCTGAAAAACATACTTGCTCTACAAGAGTTACTAAAGGGAGTACTACAGGCTGATAGGAAAAGACAAGAGACAGAAGTTGGGAGAAGAGTGTGGAAATGAAGACTAACAGTAAGAGTAAAAAACAGAGAAACAAAAACAACATATGATATATAAAATTCAATAAACTAAGTGATAGTAGACATTACATTGAGTTAAATTAGCCCAAAACAAAAGGACAAATACTGTATTTTCTCACTAATATGAATTAACATTAATGAGTGAAACTTGAAAGTTTAAGTTGAGAATACAAGTTGTCAAGAGATAGAAAGAGGGTAGAGATCAGGCATCTGACACTGAAGGAGTACTGAATGTCCAACAGGTTTGAGTGTATAGATCCAGAAATAGCTCAATAATGTGTAATGGTAGCCCAATATTGTAAGTACTCTGAAAAAAGATGAGTTTGAATATGGGTTAAAGAGGAAGGCTAGGGGCATGTATGTTACTAAAAGATAGATGATAAAGAATGGGATTGTATAATTTTGTGAAACATAGAGTGGTCAACGATGATGACAAAGTGTACTAATACAAGAAAGTTTTCACATGAGGGAGAACAATTGAATGTCAACATTGCAAGGCAAAGAAAACTGGATGGTATAAGTGAAAAATACAATCAATGCAAACAATAGTCTATAGTTAACAGTAATATTGCAATATGCTTCCATTAATTTTAACAAAAGCAATATAACACAGATAAATGTCTATAAGAAGGGGTTATAAGCAAGTGGTATGGGATTCTTGCTGTTATTTTTGTGTGGCTTTTTCATTGTATTTTATTTTATTTTTTCTTCTATCTCTTTCTATTATTTCTTTCTCCTCTTCCTCTTTCATTGCAGAAGAAATAGAAATGTCCTCATATACACTGTGGTGATGAATGCATAACTATATGTTTATACTAAGAACTATTGATTGTTTAGTTAAGAAGTAATGTATGCTGTTGGAATAAAACTATTTAAAAATAGAGGGATACAAGTACTGGAGAAAATGTGGAGAGAGGGAGTTACCCATTCTCTGTTGTTGTGGAAGTAGAACGGTGCAGCCCATTTGGGGAACAGTATGGTGGTTCCACAGGAAGCTAAGTATTGGGCTGCCATATGGTTCTGCAACCTTATTATCTGTGGTATTCGTGGAGAAACTAAGAGCAGAGAAATGAGTGGACATTTGAATTCTAGTGTTTGTGGCAGAAATATTCATTATTTGCAATGGATGAAGGGGGCCTAAGAGTAAATTAACTGAAAAAACAATTGGTGAACTATGGTGTATAGATACAATGGAGTACTGAGTGGCAGAAAGGAGGAATGAACCTGTGAGGTATGAAACTAGATGAATGAAACTTGAGGACAGGAGGTTGAGTGAATTAAGCCAGATAAGAAAAGGCAAATGTTATAATGTCTCACTAATGTGAACTGACAATAATGTGCAAACTCTGAGAATTGAATTTGGGTGCATGTGTTATCAGGGGAAGTCATATTGTAAAGGTTCATAGATTGTAAGTTCTTACAGTAGCCACATCTATTCATGAGTTGGAACAGTTATTTCTAAATTCTGAGATGCTGAGATGTTTGTGACCTGGTCAGTCCCTGGAGCTTCAGGTTTCTCTGTGTTGCCTGGTAGTTTGAGGCAGAGCATCGTAATTGTGCATTTTGGCATTGCCCCATGCAGAAACTGTTAAAAAGGTTGAAAAGATCTGACTTCAATTGTTGATATGAACAAAATGGACTTGGTTGAGATTGGGGTAGATCAGACTGAAGGTTAGAGGATGATATTAACTGCGTTTTAGAACTTTGGCTTCTGTGTGAGACCAAAGGAAGAGATGTTTATTTGGTGCAAAGTCTACATTTTCTGTAGCACACTGTATAATTAATTTGTATGGTCCATTTCCTCAAACACCATGATTACATGGAACCCTGAATAGGGAATGAGATCTGGTTGGTTTGTACAGGTTAGCAAGATACCCTGATGCATCCCTGAGTAATTTTGGCAGAGAATAAAAAGAATTTTCCACACCCCCTGGGGAATGACTAATATTCTTGCAAGCATTGGGGACTACAAGTTTAGTAGGCCAAGCCCTTTGTCTTGGGGCTTGCACTTATGAAGCTTTCTACTGCAAAGGATAGGCTAAGCCTACTTATAATTGTGTCTGAGTGTAATCCCCAGAGAACCTCTTTTGTTGATCAGATGTGGCCTTTCTTTACAAGCCCTCTCAGCAGGTAGACTCACTGACCCCCATATATAGGACATGACTCCCAAGGTTGTAAGTCATCCTGGCAATGTGGGACATGACTCCTGGGGATGAGTCTTGCCCTGGCATCATAGGAATGAAAAGGACTGCTTTACCAAAAGATGGAATCGAAATGAACCAAAATAAAGTTTCAGTGATTGTGAGGTTTCAGATTGAGTTGAGAGTTCATTCTGGAGGTAACTTATGCATTACATAGACATTGCTTTTTAGTTTTTAGTTATTAGTATATCTGGAAGGAAATATCTGTAACTGTTGAACTACAATCCAGTATCCTTGATCCTTGAAGACAACTGTTTAACTATTTAGCTTGTATAGTGTGACTGTCTGATTTTAAGAACCTTATAGCTTGCATTCCTTTACCCAGTGTATGGACAAATGAGTAGAAAATGGGGACAAAAAATAAATAAGTAGTAGTTGGTGGGGGGAGTATGGGATGTTTTGGGTATTCTGTTTTCTTTTATTTTTTATACATATTTTTATTTTTGGAGTAATGAAAATGTTCAAAAATTGATTAAGATGATGAATGCACAACTATATGATGCTACTGTGAGCAACTGTACACTTTGGATGATTGAATGGCATGTGAATATATTTCAATAAAATTGCCTTTAAAATATGTCATACATTTTTGCTAGTAAGTCTTCTCCTACATTACTTCTCTTTATATGTTTACAATTTTAATTGAAATTATGGAGTTTTTCATATTACATCTTTCTTTTCAGTGAAATTTTACTGAGATATATTCACACAACATATAACCCAAAGTATACAATCAAAGGCTCACTGTGTCATTAAATACTTGTGTATTCATCACCACATTGAATTTTGAACATTTTCCTAAGGGAAAAATAGTAAAAATAAATAAAAACACCCAAATATCCCATTCCCCTTATTCCCTCCCATTATGTATATTATGTCTTTATTTTAATACTCATCAGCCCATACAGTGGATCCAGGGACAGTGAGTCACAAGGTTTTCACACTCTGTGGTCACAGAATAAAAGCTATATAGTCATAAAATCACCATTGAGAATCAAGGCTACTTATCACAGTTCAACTTCAGGTGTTTCTTCTAGCTGTTCTAATACATTAGAATCATAAGAGAAATATCTATATAATTCATAAGAATAACCTCCAGAATGAGCACTCAAATCTAATTGAAATCTCTTAACCACGGAAACTTTGTTTCATTTCTCTTCCCTCTTTTTGCCCAAGATGGTTATCTCAATTCCACCATGCCAGGGCTAGACCCATCCCTGGGAATCACATCCCATGTTGCCATGGAGGGTTACCAAACTGGAAGTCATTTCCCACAGAAGGGGGTAGTGAGTTAAGTTTCAGAGTTGCCTTAATGTTACAGGCCACATCTGAACAACAGAGGGATTTTCTGGAGGTGATGATTTGGCATAGCCATAAGTAGGCTTAGTTTCACAATTGGAGAGATAAATTTCATCATGGCAAGCCTCTAGATCAAGGGCTTCACTTATTAAATTGGGAGCACCTATTGTTTAAGAGAATAGCAGGAATTCCCCAGTCCCTCAAGGAACTTTGAAATTTTATTTTAAAATTTCTGTCCCAAGTATTCTGGGATGTATTGTGGTATTACATAAGCCTGTACAGATAACAAGAACTCATTCCCCTTTCTAGTTCCATGTAATTATGTTGATTAAACAAACTGAACAGACAAGTTAAATCCAGTAATGTGCTACAGAAAATATCAACTTGGTAACAAATACACTTATTTTCCTTTGGTCTCATGCAGAAGTTGGATTTTTAAAATACAGTCAATATCATCCTTCATTATGTATTCTAATTTACATTAGCCCTATCCAATTCTGTTTCTTTCATATCCCTAACTGTAGTCTGATCTTTTCAGCTTCTTTAACAGTTGCTGTATGGAGTAATGCTGGCTTTCAGAGCTGCAGAACTCTAACCCTGAGTCTCAGGTTTCACACAGAAACCCAAATTTTCAGGGAACTACCAGATTCCTTGATACCTTAGCTACAAAATGAGCTTAACATCTCAGAGTTAAGACATAGAAGTTACATCTCAGGAATAGATGTGACTCTTGTAAGGGCTTGCAATCTAGGAACCTTTACAATAAGCCTTGTTGAACATTCTGTATTCCTTGTCTTTAATTGCACAATCTCTGCCCTCATTCTATCCCCAAACTATGCTCTCAAATTCAATTCAAATAATTCTCTCCTTATTCTTGGTATGTATTAGTGAGGACTTACAATATTTTCCCCTTCATCTTCAGCTTATTTCACTCAATATAATGTCAAGATTCATTCACTTAGTTGCATACCTCATGACTTCAGTCCTTCTTTCAATCACTTGATATTCCTTTATATGTATACACTTCAGTACACCCCTCTATTCATTTGTTGTTGTACCCTTAGACCACCTCCATCCATTGCAAATTGTGAAAAATACCACCATAAACATCAATGTGCAATTGTGCATTTTCATCCCTGCTTTCAGTTCTTCCAAAAATACACCACATACAGGGTTGCAAGATCATATGGCAGACCTATACCCAGCCTCCTGTGGAACCACCACACTGTCCTTCAGAGGTGCCACACCTTTTTGCTTCCCTAGCAAGAGTGACTAGGTATGTCTCACTCTCCACATCTTCTCCAGCACTTATATATTTCTGTTTATTTTTAATAGTATTATTCACAAACCATAAAATCCATACTAAGTGAATATCAATGACTTCTGGTATAATCATATAGTTATGCATTCACCACAACAATCTATATGACAATATTTCCATTTCTTCCTTAAGAAAATAATAGGAAAATTTTAAAATAAAGAATAATAAAAAATAAAGAGATACACCATCAAGAGCAAGAATCCCATATCCCTCCAATATATCACTTCTTATTGATATTTGGATTTGGTAAACTGCCTTTGTTGCAAATAATGGAAGAATATTACATCATTACAATTAATTCAGACCTAGTTAGCATTGACTTATTTTTTCCATATACCATACAATTTTGAACACTGCAATGGTGACATTCATTTGTTCTCCCTCATGTAAATACTTTCTCATTTTTGTACATTTAATAGCCATCATTTTCCACTCTAGTTTAAGTAATACAGTCCCACTTTTTATACTGTATTTACATGTCTTGTATCATACATGCCCCTAGCCTTCCTTTTTCAAATATACTCACAATAAGCTTTGTTCATCACACTTTCAATACTGTGCTACAGAGTGTATTTGCTATCAATTTCTAGATATTTGCAAGCAAATCTTTTGAACACTCTACTCCTTTAGCATCAAATGACTAACCTCCACCTTGTTTCTACAAACTCATAACCTATTTTCTTAACTTTAGCTCTGAAGTTTTTCTCATTATATTTAGTTCATATTAATGTGACCATATATTATTTGCCTTTTTGTATCCAGCTAATTTTGCCTAAATAATATCCTCAAGTTTCATCCAAGTTATTATATGTTTCAAAATTGTATTAAATCTTACAGCTGTGTAATATTCCATCATATGTTTATACTAGTTTGTTTATCCATTCATCCATTGATAGACATCTGGGTTGTTTCCATCTCTTGGCAATAGTGAATAATCCCACTATATACATCTGTGTTCCAATGTCATTTCTTGTCTCTGCCTTCTGTTCCTTTGAGCATATACCTAGTAATGTGATTGCTGGTTAAAATGGCAATTCTACATTTAGCTTCCTGAGGAACTGCCAAAATGCCCACCATAGCAGTTGCACCATTCTACATTCCCACCAACAGTGAATAAGTGTACCTCCACCACATCCTCTACAGCACATGAAGTTTTCCATTTTGTTGACAATGCTCATTCTGGTAGCTGTGAGATGAGATCTCATTGTGGTTTTGGTTTTGTTTTCCTCATAGCCAGTGACATTGGGCAACTTTTCTCATGTTTTTGAGCCATTTGTATTTTCTCTTCTGAAAAGTCTGTCCATGTATTTCACCAATTTTTTAACTCAGCCCATTGTCCTTTTGTTGTTCAGTTGTAGTGTCTCTTTATATATTCTCAATATTATATGCTTATCTGATATGTGGTTTCAAGATATTGTCTTCCATTGTGTAGGCTGTCTTTTTTACTTTCCTGACAAACTACATTTATGTGCAAAAGTTTTCCATTTTCAGGAGATCCCATTTATCTATCTCTTCTTTATTTACTCATGTTTTGGGTGTAAGGTCTAGGAAACCACCTCTTATCACAAGATCTTTAAGGAATTTCCCTACTTTTTCTTCTAATAGTTTTATGGCCTTGGGTCTACTGTTTAGGTCTTTAAAACATTTTGAGTTAACTTTTGTATAAGATGTCTTATAGAGGTCTTTTTCATTCTTTTGGATATGAATATCCAGCTCCCCCAGAACCATCTTGTGAAGAAGATGCTAAGTCCCAGCTGAGTTGGCTTGACCACTTTATCAAAGATCAATTGTCCATATATGAGAACATCTATTTCTGAACCCTCAATTTGATTCCATTGGTCAGAATATATTTATTTATTCCAGTACCATGCTTTTTTGACCACTATAGCTTTGGTATATGCTTTAAAATCTTGCAGTGTAAGACCTCCCATTTCATTTTTCCTTCTCAAGATAGTTTGGCTATTTGGGGCATCTTGCCTACCAGATAAATTTGGTTATTGGTAATTGTTTCTCTGCAAAGTAAGTTGTTGGGCCTTTAATTGCTATTGCATTGAATCTACAAATCAATTTGGGTGGAATTGACATCTTATCTATATTTATCCTTCCAATCCATGAATATGGTATTTATTTAGGTCATCCTTGATTACTTTTTACAATGTTTTATTTTCTGTGCATAGATCTTTATGTCTTGTGAAACTTGTAAATATTTTTCCTTTTTTTTTTTTGCTATTGTAAATGGAATAGTTTCTAGATTTCCACTTCAAATTTCTCATTAACAGTGAATAGTATCACTCTTCATTTTTTCATACTAATCTTGTATCCTGCCCATTTACTGTGGTCATTTATTACCTCTAGTAAATTTGCCATAGAATTTTTTGGGATTTTCTAGATATAGGATCATGTCATCTGCAAACAATGAAAGTTTCTCTCCTTCATTTCCAATTTGAAGAACATTTATTTCTTTTTCTTGCCTATTTGTTCTTGCTAGAAATTCCAGAACAATGTTGAATAACAATGGTGTTCTTGTTTGCTAATGCTACAGTTATGCAAACACCAGAAATGGATTGACTTTTTTTTACATTTTTAATGCAATTTTATTGAGATATAATCACATAACATACAACCATTCAAAGTGTACAATCAGTTGTTCACAGTATCATCATATAGCTGTGCTTTCATCACCACAAACTTTGAACATTTTTATTACTTCCAAAAATAAAATGAAAATTAAATAAAACACCAAAACATCTCATTCCCCTCCTCCCCCCCATTGTTCATTTACTTTTCTTTAATACAGTTTAATTGACATATGTTCACACACCCTATAGTCATCCACAGTGTATAGTCCATTATTCACAGCACCATCATACAGTTGTGCATTTATCACCAGAAATCAATTTTTGAAACTTTTCCTTACTCCAAATTAAAAATAAAAGCAAAAAAGAACACCTAAATCTTTCTATCCTCTCCATCCCACCCTATTCTTCATCTAATTTTTTTTCCTCATTTTTCCACTCATCTGTCCATACACTGGATAAAAGAGTGTAAGCCACAAGGTTTACACAGTCACCCAGTCACCCTATGTAGTCCATATAGTTATACAATTGTCTTCAAGAATAAAGGTCACTGGGTTGTAGTTTGACAGCTTCAGCTATTTCCCTCTAGCCATTCCAACATACTAAAAACTAAAAGGTGTTATCTATATAGCACATAGGAAATACCCTCCAGAGTGACCTCTCGACCCCATTTGAAATCTCTCAGCCACTGGAACCCTTATTTTGCTTCATCTCTCTTTACCCTTTTTGTCAAGATTCTGTCAATCCCACAGTGCTGGGTGCAGGCTCATCTCCAGGAATCATTTCTCACATTGCCAGGGGTGAAGTACATTTTTAAGTAAAAAACCAAGATTCAGAATAGTACATATATTATATCACAAGAGGTGGATTTTACCATGATGCTAATAAAGGTTTAGCTTAGAGCACCTCTCTTCTAATCACTCTTTAAAGCTCTGTACCAAATTTTATATTATTTGTTCTTAAAGAAGACCCCTCCCACCCAAATAATTTTAAGTTTCAGGTCCCACAAAACCTAGATTCACTCTGATCAATTTGATAAAAGAAGGAGGGATAGCTATCATTCTCTACCTATGTATCTACACACACACACACACAAATTTACATGCATATATTTAGAAAATCCAGGGATCATACAAAAGAACTAGAAACAAGAGTTTCTTCCAGAAAGGGGAAAGAGTGGCTAGGCAATAGGGAAGTAAGGAAAACGTTTCAAATTCTCTACCTTGAGGTTATAAACACATTATCTTCCAATGCCTTCTTAAACTTATATTTGTTTTTTGAATAATACAATTATTTAAATAACATATCCACATATCTTAAGTCCAAAAGAAAACAAAAATGTATTGCTCTGATATATACACTATTCCATGCTCATTATTTGTTGACACTGAACATTCATTAAGGAAATATTTATTGAGTACCTATTATGTTCCAGATAAATATTCTAGGTTCTGAAGTTACAGTGGTGAACTTCACCATAATAAGATCCAGGAATTAAGTATTCTGCTTGTATTAACTCATAATCAAAGACTGTTTTTAAAGAGTTAAGATTCTATTAAGGTACAGACTGACAGACAATAAATGAAGGTAAATAAGTTAGTTTAAACAGTGATAATAGCTATGAAAAAAAAATCACATGACTTGGTAGAAACCCATTACATAAGAATTTTTATTTCCAACTAATTTTTTTAATCTTCATTTTATTGAGATATATTCACATACCATGCAGTCATACAAAACAAATCGTACATTCGATTGTTCACAGTACCATTACAAAGTTGTACATTCATCACCTAAATCAATCCCTGACACCTTCATTAGCACACACACAAAAATAACAAGAATAATAATTAAAGTGAAAAAGAGCAATTGAAGTAAAAAAGGACACTGGGTACCTTTGTCTGTTTGTTTGTTTCCTTCCCCTATTTTTCTACTCATCCATCCATAAACTAGACAAAGTGGAGTGTGGTCCTTATGGCTTTCCCAATCACATTGTCACCCCTCATAATCTACATTTTTATACAATTGTCTTCGAGATTCATGGGTTCTGGGTTGTAGTTTGATATTTTCAGGTATCCACCACCAGCTATCCCAATTCTTTAGAACCTAAAAAGGGTTGTCTAAAGTGTGCATAAGAGTGCCCACCAGAGTGACCTCTCGGCTCGTTTTGGAATCTCTCTGCCACTGAAGCTTATTTCATTTCCTTTCACATCCCCCTTTTGGTCAAGAAGATGTTCTCCGTCCCATGATGCCAGGTCTACATTCCTCCCCGGGAGTCATATTCCACGTTGCCAGGGAGATTCACTCCCCTGGATGTCTGATCCCACGTAGGGGGGAGGGCAGTGATTTCACCTTTCAAGTTGGCTTATCTAGAGAGACAGGGCCACATCTGAGCAACAAAGAGGCATTCGGGAGGAGGCTCTTAGGCACAACCATAGGGAGGCCTAGCCTCTCCTTTGCAGGAACCGTCTTCCCAAGTGTAAAACCTGTGGTAGAGGGCTCAACCCATCAAACCACCAGTCCCCTATGTCTGTGGTCATGTTAGCAACCATCTATTATTTCTGTTGAGATGTCGCGCATCTGACCCTCCTTTGTAGTTCTCAGTGGACGTGCTCCACCATAACTCTGCACTTTGCTGACAATCTACTTGTCAATCTGTTCCTCCAGTAACATAATCTCTTTGGACTACAATTCACAAGTCTTGGGAAATTGGAAGAAGGGGAGGAAGAGAAATCTAGGGCCTAATTGATTTCCATTGTTTCCTCACCTCAGGGCTTTGACACTGCCCTTCCACTATCCCTTCACAACCAGGTGGCCTGGGTTCCATGATTTTCTTCCCATGGGGCCATGGGGCAGGCAAGGATCCTTACAAGACAAGGTGGGGACAAAAAACAAGCAAAACCCAAAGGGTCTCCTGAAACTAGTATTTTCTCCCATCCTTCAACTGCTCCCACTATGCCTGGCCCTGGGATGACCCTTCCCGTATAACAGGTAAAGACTCCCTTCTTTCTCTCCTGGTTTCTCATGTTTGTAACTTAGCTTCCTCACTGCCCAAACATTTCTCCAGGTTCAGTTTGGGGAGGGAGTGAGTAGCCTGGGCTATGAACCGTCTTGTCAGGAGCTTCTTCTTCCTCCCAATTTACTTATTTCTGCATCATTTTAACATCTTTCACCTTCTCTTCCATTTGCTTTGCCTTTCAAGTTAATACTTAAAAATTTTTTATTGTAATTTTAGTAATGTTTTAGGGGAGGATAAATGAAAGTTCATTTAGTCTTTACTAATATATGGATTTTTCCTTCTAAAAAACTTTTCCAGACTGCTTTTTCCTTTTATAGAAACTTCCCATCCCCCATCCCCCTTCCCTGCCCAGAATTATTCTCTCATGATACATATATGTAGTTTTTTTTCTACCAGAGGGTTAGATAGAAACAGGAGTTTGCTACCAATTTAAGTCTTCTTTCTTTCTCCTTCCTTATGATTTTCTTCCTCCTTATCACTTTATTTCATCCCACTCCTCAATTCCATTTCCCTTAAAGAAAAGGAACCCTCCTAGAGCTCTCTTTTCAAAGTTTTGAATGTCCTACTTTACTGTCAACCATACCCACTTTAAAACAGACAAATTTTTGGAAAGCAGAATCAGTGTCTTTCAAATGTTTTTTTAAAAATCATATATGCCATAAAAGAATTCTGGAAACTGTGAACAGGTTAACATCTAATATTTCATTTATAATGTAAATAATTCTTAGAATGCAATTTCTGGCTTATTATAAATATTAATATTTAAGAAGAAAACCATACGTCACTCATTTAAATGAATCCGATAGAATCTAAATGCCTTAATAATTTGCTGCCTACCATTAGCCATTTGAAAAAAATGAACAAGCTCTTCTTAAATATTCAGAAATTTTACCTTTTGTTCTCTTTGAACTCATATTTAATTCCACTTCTTCTATATATATTATATCTTAAGAGTGAATGTCTTTTATTGATCACCTTTTATATTTATGTACAATAAAAATATGTCTTAGAGAGAAATTTTAAAATTGGTTTCGTTTGCATGACCATAGTCACAAATGTCCAAACATTTTTCTTCAAGTTTGCATTATCGTAACAATTATTAGTACACAATTGATCAAAGAACATAAATTTAAGCAATTTTTAATAATTTATTATTAAATAAAAATTTAAAATTGTATTGGAAATGTATCTCATAGTCAGACTTTTCCTATGTATTTTATGAAAGAGAAAGATACATGCTGCTAAAAATTAATCAGTCTGGTAGTTAGCATTATTATTATTATTTTGTTAATAGGAAGGATAAAATGTTGAACATTTTATAAGATGGAATTAGATGAGGGTTGACTATAATCAAATAAATAGTTTATGGTATGATTAGATAAAAAGAATTTAGTTGCCTCATTGCATAAAGCATATCTAACATGAAAAAGACATCATGAAAAAGTTTTATCCATGAGTTTTACCTAATATATTCTTAAAAATTTGGTATTTTCAGAAAACTTTCCAATTATATTAGAAAGTATCAGTGTCACTAACCTATATTGCATTGACTGTTTTAAGATGCCCTTTTTTCCCTGCAGCTAATGTAATAATGAGTATTGAGAATAGCTGAAAATAGTTGCTGCTGTTCAATATCATGAAGAATGCTGTATTTTAAGCATTTAATACTTACTTCTCTTTTTTATTCACACTAATGGGTTTCTTCCCCCTCAAAAGTCCCCTTCTTTGAAATGATCATTCACTGGAGGAGGAGAGTTACTTATATGCACCTCCTCATTCTATCATATATACAAATTCAGAACATTTTAGAAACAGCCAAAATACCAGTTTCTAATAATACTCATAATAGAAATAAGTATAAGATAGTGAAATTCAGGATCCCCTATGGGTTTTCATTCCCTGATTAGAGGAGGCTTCCTCCTTGTTTGGAACCCTTGGACAACACACCACTATAAGGGTGGGGTTACGTAAGGGTATGCCTTTCTTTTATAGAGTGGAAAAAGAGCTAATAAAAATTTCTAACAAATTAGTTTTAGGAAAGAATATATATGGGAACTAAAAATTTGGAAACAAGTTCTCTTAAAACTGTCTGTATCTAAGCACCTTTTAGAATGTCTTTTGTGTACCACAGGGCTGTAGAGCACTGCTATAAACTAACCAGATCAGTCGTCTTTTCTCTGCCTCTTTAATGCTCTTCTGCTTTTTTCTTCTCTCCCTCTCTACTTCCCATGTTTTTCTTCTTTTAACATTCAGAAAATATTTTTTGAATGTGTGTAAATTGCCCATAATTTCAACTAGTCTTTTTCCCTTAATTCATCATCAAAAGCCAATGTATCTTATTCTGGAATTGAGGCTTCTATATTCAAATATGAGGAGGGAAAAAATACTTATTTAGTAAAGACAGTCTAAGAAACCTTTAAATGGCATTTTTTTTCCAGAGTTCGCTCAAACCCTTTTGGAAAGACAAATGGTAAAATTGTAAGTAAGTTGTAATTCAGGTTTTATTCTTTTATTTGCATCAGAAACCCCCTCTTTTATATATATTTTGTGATAGTTATGGATATTTTGATTCCTGTTACATAGTTTCCATGTAACTTGTCTTGTTATTTTCACTTTCTTATATCATCCACACTTCTACACTGTGTTTGGCTCATTAGGGCTTCTACTACCATCTATATGCCAATGGCTTCCTCATTTATTGCTTTTGTTCTAATTTTTATCCTGGTCTTTAAACCAGTGCATTTAACTGACCTGGGTATCCCACTTGCATGTCTCTCAGGCACTTTAAACTCACCTTATCCAAAATTGAACACATTGCTTTGTGTTCCTTTTTTCCAAGATGGTGCCACCATCTTCACAGTTGCCCACACTATCTCTTTGACACCTCTCTCTCTTACACTGCTTCCAATCCATCACCCAGTCCCATCAATTCTTCTTCCAAAATATGACTTGAATTCCTACTTGAATATATATGCTGTATCCCCTCCCAACGGATACTACTCTGGTTCAGACCACCATCATCTCATGTCTGAATTATTGTATTAATTGCCAATATGACCTTTCTGTGTCTGGGCTTCTCCTACTCTGCCCACCCCAATATACTTTTCTTCCTCACAACCTGAGTGGCCTTTATAAAACGAAAATTCAATGATGTCCTTACCTACTTCAAACTCTTCCATGGTATCTTTTTTTTTTTTTTAATCTTCATTTTATTGAGATATATTCACATACCACGCAGTCATACAAAACAAATTGTACTTTCGATTGTTTACAGTACCATTACATAGTGGTACATTCATCACCCAAATCAATCCCTGACACCTTCATTAGCACACACACAAAAATAACAAGAATAATAATTAGAGTGAAAAAGAGCAATTGAAGTAAAAAAGAACACTGGGTACCTTTGTCTGTTTGTTTCCTTCCCCTATTTTTCTACTCATCTATCCATAAACTAGACAAAGTGGAGTGTGGTCCTTATGGTTTTCCCAATCCCATTGTCACCCCTCATAAGCTACATTTTAATACAACTGTCTTCGAGATTCATGGGTTCTGGGTTGTAGTTTGATAGTTTCAGGTATCCACCACCAGCTAACCCAATTCTTTAGAACCTAAAAAGGGTTGTCTAAAGTGTGCATAAGAGTGCCCACCAGAGTGACCTCTCGGCTCCTTTTGGATTCTCTCTGCCACTGAAGCTTATTTCATTTCCTTTCACATCCCCCTTTTGGCCAAGAAGATGTTCTCCGTCCCATGATGCCAGGTCTCCATTCCTACCCGGGAGTCGTATTCCACGTTGTCAGAGAGATTCACTCCCCTGGGTGTCTGATCCCATGTAGGGGGGAGGGCAGTGATTTCACCTTTCAAGTTGGCTTAGCTAGAGAGACAGGGCCACATCTGAGCAACAAAGAGGCATTCGGGAGGAGGCTCTTAGGCACAACCATAGGGAGGCCTAGCCTCTCCTTTGCAGCAACCGTCTTCCCAAGGGTAAAACCTGTGGTAGAGGGCTCAACCCATCAACCCACCAGTCCCCTATGTCTGTGGTCATGTTACCAACCATGGAGGTGGGGTAGGCGAATACCCCTGCATTCTCCACAGGCTCCTCAAGGGGGCACTATGTCTTTTTTTTTTCCTTGTTTTTCTTTTCTTTTTTTTTTATAACTTTCCCTTCTTTTTTTTTTTTTTTTTTAATCATCATTTTATTGAGATATATTCACATACCACGCAGTCATACAAAACAAATTGTACTTTCGATTGTTTACAGTACCATTACATAGTTGTACATTCATCACCTAAATCAATCCCTGACACCTTCATTAGCACACACACAAAAATAACAAGAATAATAATTAGAGTGAAAAAGAGCAATTGAAGTAAAAAAGAACACTAGGTACCTTTGTCTGTTTGTTTGCTTCCCCTACTTTTCTACACATCGATCCATAAACTAGAAAAAGTGGAGTTTGGTCCTTATGGCATTCCCAATCCCACTGTCACCCCTCATAAGCTACATTTTTATACAACTGTCTTCGAGATTCATGGGTTCTGGGTTGTAGTTTAATAGTTTCAGGTATCCACCACCAGCTACCCCAATTCTTTAGAACCTAAAAAAGGTTGTCTAAAGTGTGCGTAAGAGTGCCCACCAGAGTGATCTCTCGGCTCGTTTTGGAATCTCTCTGCCACTGAAGCTTATTTCATTTCCTTTCACATCCCCCTTTTGTTCAAGAAGATGTTCTCCATCCCACGATGCCGGGTCTACATTCCTCCCCGGGAGTCATATTCCACGTTGCCAGGGAGATTCACTTCCCTGGGTGTCTGATCCCACGTAGGGGGGAGGGCAGTGATTTCACCTTTCAAGTTGGCTTAGCCAGAGAGAGAGGGCCACATCTGAGCAACAAAGAGGCATTCAGGAGGAGACTCTTAGGCACAAATACAGGGAGGCCTAGCCTCTCCTTTGCAGCAACCGTCTTCCCAAGGGTAAAACTTATGGTAGAGGGCTCAACCCATCAAACCACCAGTCCCCTATGTCTGTGGTCATGTTAGCAACCATGGAGGTGGGGTAGGCGAATACCCCTGCATTCTCCACAGGCTCCTCAAGGGGGCACTATATCGTTTTTTTTTTTTTTTTTTTTTTTTTTTTATCCTTGTTTGTCTTTTTTCTTTTTTTTTTTTTTTTTAACTTTCCCTTCTTTTTTCAAATCAACTGTATGAAAAAAAAGTTAAAAAGAAAACAAACATACAATAAAAGAACATTTCAAAGAGACCATAACAAGGGAGTAAGAAAAAGACAACTAACTTAAGATAACTGCTTAACTTCCAACATGTTCCTACTTTACCCCAAGAAAGTTACCTAATATAGCAACATTTCTGTGAACTTGCTCCTACTATATCCATCAGAAATTAACAGACAATAGTCATTCCTGGGCATCCCCAGAACGTTAAATAGCTTATCTGTTCTTCTTGGATTATTGTTCCCCCTTCCTTAATTGCTCTCTATTGCTAGTTCCCCTACATTCTACATTATAAACCATTTGTTTTACATTTTTCAAAGTTCACATTAGTGGTAGCATATAATATTTCTCTTTTTGTGCCTGGCTTATTTCGCTCAGCATTATGTCTTCAAGGTTCATCCATGTTGTCATATGTTTCACGAGATCGTTCCTTCTTACTGCCGCGTAGTATTCCATTGTGTCTAAATACCACATTTTATTTATCCACTCATCTGTTGAAGGACATTTGGGTTGTTTCCATCTCTTGGCAATTATGAAGAATGCTGCTATGAACATTGGCGTGCAGATATCTGTTCGTGTCACTGCTTTCCGAACTTCCGGGTATATACCGAGAAGTGCAATCACTGGATTGAATGGTGACTCTATATCTAGTTTTCTAAGGAACTGCCAGACTGACTTCCAGAGTGGCTGAACCATTATACAGTCCCACCAACAGTGAATAAGAGTTCCAATTTCTCCACATCCCCTCCAGCATTTGTAGTTTCCTGTTTGTTTAATGGCAGCCATTCTAACCGGTGTTAGATGGTATCTCATTGTGGTCTTAATTTGCATCTCTCTAATAGCTAGTGAAGCTGAACATTTTTTCATGTGTTTCTTGGCCATTTGTATTTCCTCTTCAGAGAACTGTCTTTTCATATCTTTTGCCCATTTTATAATTGGGCCAACTGTACTACTGTCATTGAGTTGTAGGATTTCTTTATATATGCAAGATATCAGTCTTCTGTCAGATACATGGTTTCCAAAAATTTTTTCCCATTGAGTTGGCTGCCTCTTTACCTTTTTGAGAAACTCCTTTGAGGTGCAGAAACTTGTAAGCTTGAGGAGTTCCAATTTATCTATTTTCTCTTTTGTTGCTTGTGCTTTGGGTGTAAAATCTAGGAAGTGGCCGCCTAATACAAGGTCTTGAAGATGTTTTCCTACATTATCTTCTAGGAGTTTTATGGTACTTTCTTTTATATTGAGATCTTTGGTCCATTTTGAGTTAATTTTTGTGTAGGGGGTGAGGTAGGGGTCCTCTTTCATTCTTTTGGATATGGATATCCAACTCTCCCAGCCCCATTTGTTGAAAAGACCATTATGGCTCAGTTCGGTGACTTTGGGGGCCTTATCAAAGATCAGTCGGCCATAGATCTGAGGGTCTATCTCCAAATTCTCAATTCCATTCCATTGATCTATATGTCTATCTTTGTGCCAGTACCATGCTGTTTTGGCAACTGTGGCTTTATAATAAGCTTCAAAGTCAGGGAGTGTAAGTCCTCCCACTTCGTTTTTCTTTTTTAGAGTGTCTTTAGCAATTCGAGGCATCTTCCCTTTCCAAATAAATTTGATAACTAGCTTTTCCAAGTCTGCAAAGTAGGTTGTTGGAATTTTGATTGCGATTGCATTGAATCTGTAGATGAGTTTGGGTAGAATTGACATCTTAATGACATTTAGTCTTCCTATCCATGAACATGGAAAATTTTTCCATCTTTTAAGGTCCCCTTCTATTTCTTTTAGTAGAGTTATGTAGTTTTCTTTGTATAGGTCTTTTACATCTTTGGTTAAGTTTATTCCTAGGTACTTGATTTTTTTAGTTGCTATTGAAAATGGTATCTTTTTCTTGAGTGTCTCTTCAGTTTGTTTATTTCTAGCATATAGAAACATTACTGACTTATGTGCATTAACCTTGTATCCAGCTACTTTGCTAAATTTGTTTATTAGCTCTAGTACCTGTATCATTGATTACTCAGGGTTTTCTAGATATAAGATCATATCGTCTGCAAACAATGACAGTTTTACTTCTTCTTTTCCAATTTGGATGCCTTTTATTTCTTTGTCTTGCCGGATTGCCCTGGCTAGCACTTCCAGCACAATGTTGAATACAGTGGTGACAGCGGGCATCCTTGTCTTGTTCCTGATCTTAGAGGGAAGGCTTTCAGTCTCTCACCATTGAGTACTATGCTGGCTGTGGGTTTTTCATATATGCTCTTTATCATGTTGAGGAAGTTTCCTTCAATTCCTACCTTTTGAAGTGTTTTTATCAAAAACGGATGTTGGATTTTGTCAAATGCTTTTTCAGCATCTATTGAGATGATCAATTGATTTTTCCCTTTTGACTTGTTAATGTGTTGTAATACATTGATTGATTTTCTCATGTTGAACCATCCTTGCATTCCTGGAATAAACCCCACTTGGTCATGGTGTATGATTTTTTTAATGTGCCTTTGGATTCGATTTGCAAGTATTTTGTTGAGGATTTTTGCATCTATATTCATTAGGGAGATTGGCCAGTAGTTTTCCTTTTTTGTAGCATCTTTGCCTGGTTTTGGTATTAGACTGATATTAGCTTCATAAAATGAGTTAGGTAGTGTTCCATTTTCTTCAATGTTTTGAAAGAGTTTGAGTAAGATTGGTGTCAGTTCTTTCTGGAAAGTTTGGTAGAATTCCCCTGTGAAGCCATCTGGCCCTGGGCATTTCTTTGTGGGAAGATTTTTGATGACTGATTGGATCTCTTTGCTTGTGATGGGTTGGTTGAGGTCTTCTATTTCTTCTCTGGTCAGTCTAGGATGTTCATATGTTTCCAGGAAATTGTCCATTTCTTCTACATTATCCAGTTTGTTGCCATACAGTTGTTTATAATATCCTCTCATAATTTTTTTTAATTTCTTCAGGATCTGCAGTTATGTCACCTTTTTCATTCATTATTTTGTTTATATGGGTCTTCTCTCTTTTTGATTTTGTCAGTCTAGCGAGGGGCTTGTCAATCTTGTTGATCTTCTGAAAGAACCAACTTTTGGTGATATTTATCCTCTCTATTGTTTTTTTGTTCTCTATGTCATTTATTTCTGCTTTAATCCTTGTTATTTCTTTTCTTCTACTTGGTTTAGGATTGGTTTGCTGTTCATTTTCTAGCTTCTTCAGTTGATCCATTAGTTCTTTGATTTTGGCTCTTTCTTCCTTTTTAATATATGCATTTAGTGCTATAAATTTCCCCCTTAGTACTGCTTTTGCTGCATCCCATAGGTTTTGGTATGTTGTGTTCTCATTTTCATTCGTCTCTATATATTTAACAATTTCTCTTGCTATTTCTTCTTTAACCCACTGATTGTTTAGGAGTGTGTTGTTTAACCTCCAGGTATTTGTGAATTTTCTAAGTCTCTGATGGTTATTGACTTCTAATTGTATTCCATTGTGGTCAGAGAATGTGCTTTGAATAATTTCAATCTTTTTAAATTTATTGAGGCTTGTTTTATGTCCCAGCATATGATCTATTCTGGAGAAAGTTCCATGAGCACTAGAAAAGTATGTGTATCCTGGTGATTTGGGATGTAATGTCCTGTATATGTCTGTTAAATCTAATTCATTTATCAGATTGTTTAGGTTTTCAATTTCCTTATTGGTCTTCTGTCTGGTTGATCTATCTATAGGAGAGAGTGATGTGTTGAAGTCTCCCACAATTATTGTGGAAACATCAATTGCTTCCTTTAGTTTTGCCAGTGTTTCTCTCATGTATTTTGTGGCACCTTGATTGGGTGCATAGACATTTACGATTGTTATTTCTTCTTGCTGAATTGCCCCTTTTATTAGTACATAGTGGCCTTCTTTGTCTCTCAAAACATCCCTGCATTTGAAGTCTATTTTATCTGAGATTAATATTGCTACACCTGCTTTCTTTTGGCTGTAGTTTGCATGAAATATTTTTTTCCATCCTTTCACTTTCAGTTTCTTTGTGTCCCTGTGTCTAAGATGAGTCTCTTGTATGCAACATATTGATGGTTCATTTTTTTTGATCCATTCTGCGAATCTATATCTTTTAATTGGGGAGTTTAATCCATTTACATTCAACGTTATAACCGTGAAGGCATTTCTTGAATCAGCCATCTTATCCTTTGGTTTATGTTTCTCATATTTTTCCCCTCTGTCTATTAATATCCTTTATTGTACCCATACCGAATCTCTTTAGTACTGAACCTTTCTCCAAGTCTCTCTGTCCTTTCTTTGTTTCTCTGTGTGTAGGGCTCCCTTGTGTATCTCCAGTAGGGCAGGTCTCTTGTTAGCAAATTCTCTCAGCATTTGTTTGTCTGTGAAAAATTTAAGCTCTCCCTCAAATTTGAAGGAGAGCTTTGCTGGATAAAGTATTCTTGGCTGGAAATTTTTCTCACTCAGAATTTAATATATATCGTGCCACTGCCTTCTTGCCTCCATGGTGGCTGCTGAGTAGTCACTACTTAGTCTTATGCTGTTTCCTTTGTATGTGGTGAATTGCTTTTCTCTTGCTGCTTTCAGAACTTGCTCTTTCTCTTCTGTGTTTGACAGTGTGATCAGTATATGTCTCGGAGTGGGTTTATTTGGATTTATTCTATTTGGGGTTCACTGAACATTTATGATTTGTGTATTTATGTTGTTTAGAAGATTTGGGAAGTTTTCCCCAATAATTTCTTTGAATACTCTTCCTAGACCTTTACCCTTTTCTTCCCCTTCTGGAACACCAAGGAGTCTTATATTTGGATGTTTCATATTATCTATCATATCCCTGAGGTCCATTTAGATTTTTTCAATTTTTTTCCCCTTTCTTTCTTTTATGCTTTCATTTTCCATTCTGTCATTTTCGAGGTCACTGATTCGTTGTTCAACTTCCTCTAGTCTTGTACTATGAGTGTCCAGAATCTTTTTAATTTAGTCAACAGTTTCTTTAATTTCCATAAGATCATCCATTTTTTTATTTAGTCTTGCAATGTCTTCTTTATGCTCTTCTAGGGTCTTCTTGATTTCCTTTATCTCCTGAACTATGGTCTCATTGTTCATCTTTAGTTCTTTGAGTAGCTGCTCTAGGTGCTGTGTCTCTTCTGGTCTTTTGATTTGGGTGCTTGGGCTTGGGTTATCCATATCGTCTGGTTTTTTCATATGCTTTATAATTTTCTGTTGTTTTTGGCCTCGTGGCATTTGCTGAACTTGATAGGGTTCTTTTAGGATTTGTAGACCAATTGAAGTCCTTATCTCTAATTTATCAGATCTACAGCTTCGTGGAGTACACTTTCTCTAACTAACCAGCAGGTGGCGTCCATGAGCCACCTGTTCTGCCCAAGCCAGTTCTCCCCTGTTTAGCCTTTTTGGTGAGTGGGGGAGTGAGTCTTGTGGGGTCCAATTGGTGTACCAAGCTTGCGTGTGTAGTTGGTGTTGCCTGCCCTGTATATGGGGCGTGTTTCTGGGCAGTCAGGGTGGGGGAGTCACTCTAACAATCAAATCTCCCTGGTGATCCTAGAATTTTAAAGCTGCTGCAATAGTCTAATCCTTCAGTTCAGTCCTGCCATAGTTTGTCTCTACCACTGACCCACAAGTCCTTGGTATTGGTGTATGGCTCCTGAGACTTGCAAGTGGGCCCCTCTTCCAGGCCGTGCACCCCAGGTCCTCTGTTAAGCGATGACTGTGTTATGTCACAGGTGAGTGCCATCCCCCCAGGTCAGTTCTGGGCTGCTGGGCTTTGTAGGGAGGCTCCCAGTCTGCTGAAATGATGGCTGAATGGGGCTTTGTTAATTCACACTGCTCTACCTTCCCAACTCTGGGACAATCAGCTGAGGTTGCAGGGAAGGCTAATGTCCACGCCCAGTTTTGTGGTGTGTGCCTGTTATTTGAAGCACTTCCATCACACTGGGTTGTCTGGGGCAGGTCTGGGCTATGGGGCTGGCGATGGGCAGGAGTGTTTCCTGTCCACCAGGATAATGGCTGTGAGTGGACACCCCCCTTTTCTTGGAAAGTTGTGGTGTTTAGTGAATTTTCTCAGCCACTGGATTATTGCGTTCTGTCTCAGAGCTCTCCTAGTTCTGCTCTTGACTTGACCTGCCCAAATTGCAAGTCTTTGAAGCTTTCTGTATTGGGCTTCTTAGAGTAATTGTTTTAGAAAAAGAAAAAAGGATTTTAAAAAAAAAAAAAAAGGGCCCTCCTCAGAGATCTAATGGGTTATTGAAATGCTAAGAGTCAAAGCAACCAGGGCCATTAAGGAAAGGTCCACAGGGCAGAGAGATCAGCTTTTCTTCGGGATTTGCATATGCGCCTCAAGGCCCTTCCCCTTTCTATGTTCACCAGAACTCCAAAAATCCTCCGCTTTTATTTTGGAGTTTTTCATGTTGTTTTTTTTTCTCTGTGCCTGTCTCCTCTCTGCTGGGCTGGCTGCTCTCAGATTCTCTGGTGTCTGGTCTCAGTCTATCTATGGTTGGTGTTTGGATCAGTAGAATGAGATTCCAATAAGGGCTGCCACTGCAGTTCTCCCTTCTCCTTCCCGGAGCTGACAGCCCCTCCTCCCACAGGACTGAGCCTGGCAGGGAGGGGCGCAGGTCCCCTGGCCGCAAAAACTTACAGATTTCACTGATCTCAGCAGTTCCATGTTTTCATGAGTGTTGTATGAAGTATGCCCAAACGCAGATTGCTCTGTGGTGTCCAGTCTACGCAGTTCCTGGCTTTCTACCTACTTTCCTGGAGGAGTAACTAAAACATACAGCTCACCAGTCTGCCATCTTGCTGGATTGAGTTTTATAAAGGGGATTCATTTGTTTACAAATTTAAATTCTAAAGCCATAAAAGTGTCAACACTAAGGTGTCAAAAAGAGAATAATTTCACTGAAGAACAACCCGTGGCAACTAGAACACCTTTGCCATCTGGTTAGGCACATGGCTGGCATCTGCTGGTCCTTTGCTCCTTGTTGTGTTTCAAAATGGCTTTCTGCAAAATGTCTCTGGGATTCTGTCTTCACTTTTCTCTCTTTCAACTTCTGTGCATCCTTGAATTTTTCTCCTAGGACATTTCTTTCTAAGCACCTGGGGGCTCACTCTTAGCTTCTCTGGGGCAATAACTTGGCTTTATCTTTCAGCTTAGCATCTCCAAACATCCTTCTGTCTGCATCTCCAAGTTTCTCCAAGCTTAAGTGTCTGTGCCAGCTCCTGAGCTCCCTTAAGTACTCCTGTGAACCAGTCAAGACTCACCCTGAATGTAAATGTCCATATCAGTTTCCACACACACAGTTGGGTGAATCACATCTCCATAGAACATTCAATTTAATGGTTCCATTAAACATATTAGGTTAAAAGATCATGGCTCTTCTGGAGTCTGTAACAGTTCCAAACTGGCACATTCCACCCTTGGACCCCCAAAGGCATATTCATTCCCAATGAAAGGACATATTCATTCCTCCACAATATAGGTAAGTACAAAATGTCAAAATAGGTTCCAGGTGTGGTTTGTCCTAAGGCAAAATTTTCTTCTGGCTGTGGGCCTGTGAAAACCAGAACAAGTTATTAGCTAACAATTTACAAAGGGGGACAGTCATAGGATAAACATTCCCATTGCCATAGGAAGAAATCAAAAAGAAAACTGACATCACTGAACAAAACATTTCCAAATGGAAATGGGCAAACTCCATTAGATGTCAACATCTGAGAGTAATTTATATAATGATATTTTATCCTTGGGGATTAAGAAAGCAGGAGTCCAACCCTTTCCAAGAGCCTTTGTGGAAGCCCTTTACTCTTCAAATGCTGGGATGAGTGCTCCAACATATCCTCACATTGGGGAGACAACTTTATGCTCAGCCCCACCCTCCTCAAGCCTCAGGTTGCCACTCAGAATCTGCATCTCTGGGGCATAGGCTCTCCACTCTCTGAAGAGTGGGGTAGTGGCCAGACTCTTTGTAATCCCTTGGGAATGTCCTCCACCCTTTCTGAGGCCTGGGGTGGTAGCACACATCCTGAGCATCTAGCTGGATGGCTCACCCTCTGCTTCCAGAACAAACTCACTTTTTCCACATGAATGGCCAGCTCCACTCTCCTGGTCCATGGTTTCCTTGCTTCAGACCTTGGCTTCTATGGTTCTTACTTTGAAGAAATATTTCTTTAATCTATCCATTTACTGTCCCTTTTAGTCCAGACTGGCAGTTGTTCTGTTCATACAGATCTCTCAAACAATTTTTGGCTTGGCATGCAGCATTCAAGGGTCAAAACCATCAGGCAATAGGACTTTCTACAAATCCTTTCTGGTTAACTCCATCTCCAAAACTGGATTGTACTGAAATGGCTGGCTGCCCCCAGCTTCTGTTAAATCCTCACATGGGGCACTCTCCTCTGGGGCCTCAGTTTCTGGGAGCAGGGTTTTCCAGACCATTAATTTCTGGGTTCTTTGTACCCAAATGTTGAGTTCTCAGCTTATCTCTTTCCTCTTGCATTTAAGCTGGAAAGAGAAACCAGGCTGCATTTTCCCTATTTGCTTTGGTGATCCCTTCAGCTAAATTTTCTAGCTTGCAGCTTTCAAATTCTGCCTTCCATCTGACACCATGGTACAATTTTTCCATTTTCTCTGACACTTTAAAACAAGGATTTCCTTTCTTCCAATTTCCAATGACACATTCACCATTTCTGACTAAGATCTCATTGGAAGTATCTTTAGATTCCATATTTCTGCTAAAAATCTCTTCAAAGCAATCTAGGCCTTTTTTTATAAATCTCCTCAGAATTCTTCCAGAATCTTCCCCTTATAATTTCAAAAGCTTTTCCAACCAGTTTCATATTTGTGAACTCAGCAGAACCCCACTTATCTGGTACCAATATCAGTTCCAGTTAGCTAACGCTGCCATTATGCCAAACACCAGAAATGGATTGACTTTTACAAAAGGGATGTATTCTGTAAAAAATTAAAGTTCAAAGCCATAAAAGTGCCCATATTAAAGTATCAACAAGAGGATACCTCCACTGAAGAACAGCCAATGGCATCTGGAGTACCGCTGTCAACTGGGAAGGCACATGGCTGGGATCTGATGGTCCTTTTCTCCCAGGTTATGTTTCAAAATTGCTTTCTCTGAAATGTCTCTGGGCTTCTGTCTTTGCTTCTCTTGCTCAGCTCCTGTGCATCCTTGCTTCTTTTTCCCAGGGCATTTCTATCTAAACATCTGGGGTTTCTCTCTTAACTTCTCTGGGGCAAACTCTGGGCTTCATCTTTTAGCTTAGCATACCCAAATATCCTTCTGTCCTCATCTCCAAGACTCTCCAAGTGTCAGCAAATCTGTTGACTCCTTAAATCTCTTAAATATTCCAGTGATCCAATCAAAAGCCACCCTGCATAGGTTGAGTCCACAACTCCATGGAATTAACACAAACATTCCACCCACAGTTGGATAAGTCACATCTCCACTGAAATATTCAATGAATGTTCCACTCAACCTTCCTGGGGGCTATAATAGTTTCAGTCCTGCACAGATGGATAGTGGGCATCCTTGTCTGGATCCTGATCCTAGTGGGTAAGTTTCAGTCTTTTCTCATTGAGTACTATGTTAGCTGTGTGTTTTTCATATACTCCATATATCTTGTTGAGGAAGTTTCCTTATATTCCTATCCTTTGAAGGTTTTTCATCAGTCAAGAAAGGATGCTGAATTTAGTCAAATGATTTTTCTGTGTCGATCGAGATGGATCATGTGGTTTTTAATCTTTAATTTGTTGATGTGGTGCATTACATTAATTGATTTTCTGATGCTAAACCACCCTTGCATACCTGGAATAAATCCCAATTGATTATAGCATATAATTCTTTTAATGTGCTGCTGGATTTGGTTTGCAAATATTATGTTATGATTTTTGAATCTATATTCATGAAAGACATTGGTATATAATTTTCTTTTCTTGTACTACATTTGTTTAGCTTTGGCATTAGGGTGATGTTAGCTTCATAGGATGAGTTAGGTAACTTTCCCTCCTCTTCCATTTCCTTGAAGAGTTTGAGCAGGATTCATATTTACACTTTCCTGAATGCTTGGTACAATTCACATGTGAAGCCATCTGTTCCTGGACTTTTCTGTTTTGGGAGATTTTTGGTGACTCATCAATCTCTTTACTTATGATTGATTTGTTGAAGTCTTCTGTTTCTTGTCAAGACAATTTTGGTTCTTCATGCTTTTCTAGGTAGTTGTCCATTTCATCTATATTTTCTAGTTAGCAAGTAGTTGTTCATGGTATCCTCTCATTATTTCCTTTATTCCTACAGTGTCAGTAGTTATGTCTCCCTCCCATTTCTGAATTTTTTAATTGACATTCTCTCTATTTTTTCTTTTTCAACTTTGGTAAGGGTCCATCAATTTTGTTGATTATCTCAAAGAACCAACTTCTGGTTTTATTAAATCTCTATTGTTTTGTTCTCAATTTCATTTATTTCTGCTCTAATCTTTGCAATTTCATTCCTTCTGTTTGGTTTCAGGTTAGTTTTGCTATTTTTTTCTCTAGTTTCTACAAGTGAGCAGTTAATTCCTCTAATTTTTTATCTTTCTTTTTTTATATAGACATTTAGGGCAATAAATTTCCCTCCGATTTTTTGTCTTCTTTATGAATTCTCCATTTTATTAATACTTAGTGTCATTTCTGTCTTCTAATATTCTTACTTTTTGAGTGTAAATTGTCAGATATTAGTATAGCTACTCCTGCTCTTTCTGCTTGTTATTTGAATGAAATATCTTTCTCCAATCTTTCACTTTCAACTTCTTTTTGTCCTTGAGTCTTAAGTGAGTCCCTTATGGATAGCCTATACATGGATCCTGTTTTTTATCCATCCTGCCATTCTATGTCTTTTTATTGGTGAGTTTAATCCATTAACATTTAATATTATTACTGTAAAGGCAGTGATTTCATCTGCCATTTTGTATTTTGGATTTTCACTGCCATATCTTACTTTTTCTCTCCTGTTTTACCCTATTAATTGCCCTTATTGCTTGTCTTCACTTCTCTACTCTTCTCTAAACCTCACTACTGTCTTTTCCTATCTGCTGGTAGTTCTTCCTTTAGTATTTCTTGTAGAGCAAGTACCCTTTTCAGAAACTCTCAGTGTCATTTGCCTTAAAATATTTTGAACTTTCCAACATTTTTGAATGACAGTTTTGCTGTGTATACAATTCTGAGCTGGTGGTTTTTCTCTTTCATTATCTTAATTATGCCAGAACTCTGCCTTCTTCCCTCAGTAATTTCTGCCATGAGATCCACACTTAGTCTTATCAAGCTTCCCTTGCATGTGAGGGATTGCTTTTCTCTTGCTGCTTTCAGAATTCTCTCTTTGTCTTTGACTTTTGACAACTGGGTTAACTGTCTTGGAGTAGGTCTATTTATATCTAGTCTGTTAGGGTTGCACTGCAGTTCTTGGACCAGTAATTTTATATCTTTCATAAGAGTTGGGAAATTTACATCATTTATTCCCTTTCTTCTTTTCTGCCCCTTTTCCCTATTCTTCTTCTTGAACACCCATAACATGTATATTCTCTTACTTCATTTTGTCCTTCATTTCCCTGTAACTCTGACCCTACTCATGGTTTCCCATGTTTGTCCCTACCTGATTTTTGTATATGGGATTTGAGATGTCCTGTCTTCCAGGTTACTAATCCTTTCTAGCACCTCTTCAAATCTCCTCTATTTTGTTTTCTATCTCTCTATTGTGCCATTTATTCCCATTGTTCTGCCATTTGTTTTTATTTTCAAGATTTCATGTTCTCCTGTATGTATGCCTTATGTCTTCTTTATACACTTCATCTGTTTTGTCACATTTATTTCAATTCAATTTGTGTTATAAAATTTGTTTGAACATCTTTAATTAGTTGTTTCAACTTCTGAATCTCAGTTGAGGTGTTAGATTATTTTGGATTTGCCATATTTTTGTTCTTTCTGGTATGATCTGTGACTTTTGGCTGGTGTCTAGGCATCTGATTTTCTGGAGGTCATGTTCTCCCTTTTTCCTAGATTTTTCTTGTTGCTTGGCTTTGTTCCCTATCTGTTCTTTGTCTTTCTCATCAGTCAGATGTCAGATTTCCCTTGGCCCCTATATCTCCCCCCCAAAACCAGGCTCTAACCATAGCCTTCCTCAGGGATGGGGTAGTCACTGGGCACCACAGCAATATTTCTATGTTTGCATAAAAAGTCTGCAGAATCCTAACAGTGCTCTGTTTTTCACCAGCCAGCAAGACCTGGGTTTGTTTTAGGGCTCTGCTTTAATAGTTGTGTCATCCATATTTCCAAGCCAAATCAGGACTGGGATCCCATGCAGTGGATCTACACCAGCTCAAGTGGGAATAAATAGCATATGGATAGTCTATGAATAGCCCTTCAATTCACTTGCACTGTACAGTTGTGCAGCAGGTGATGCTGTTCAGTAACTTAATCACTCTCAGAAGGGTTTTACCTTGGCCTCCAGGCTGCCTCTGAACAGGCAGACTATCAAAGAGTATATTATTGATATCTTCTCTAACAAATTGTGCTATGAAACATGTTCATCATGTTGGACATCCTTTGCCTGCTTGAGGAACATTCATTATAATATGCTTACATGATTGGATGTGATACACCACTGACTGGAAATCCTGCAGGCTTACCTATCACTTCCATGAAGCTGCCCCTTTCCCTACCCTCCAATTTTCCTACAGAAGCATTTTCCTCCCAAAGATGATTCAGGTGAATATGAATGGAAATAGTACCTCCAATTTACTCAAATGGAGCTCTGGGTAACCAGCAGAATTTGTTTTTAACATATGTTGAAACAAACAATGTTTTAGTTTCTTACAGCTTCATGGAAGTGTTTGAACTTTGTGGGGTATAAAACTGATTTATTTATTATTTTCTTTCAAGCATTGTTTTTAATTTTGTAATATATAATATACATTTCTTATCCCTTAATTTGTATCAGTTGCAAATTACTAATATCAAAACTGATCCTATGAACATAAAAAGGATAATAAAAGAATTTTATAAACAATTATGTTCTAGTTTGCTATTGATGCCAGGATGCAAAACACCAGTAATAGATTGGTTTTTATAAGGGGGGTTTATTTGGTTACACAGTTACAGTCTTAAGGCCATGAAATGTCCAAGGTAATGCATCAACAATCAGGTACTTTAACTGGAGGATGGCCAATGGCATCTGGAAAACCTCTGTTAGCTGGGAAGACACATGGCTGGTGTCTGCTCATGGCTGGCATCCACTTGCTCCTAGGTTGTGTTTCCTAATAGCATCCTTCAAAATGATGATCTTGGGGCTTTTGTCCACTCTTAGCTTCTCCAGAGCAAAAGTCTGCTTTCAAAGGCCATCTTCAAACTGTCTCTCATCTACAGCTCCCCTCTCAGCTTCTGGGAATTCTTCAAAGTGTCTCTCTTGGCTATAGCAAGCTCACTTCTGTCTGAGCTTATATAGTGCTCCAGTAAACTAATAAAGACCCAAGCTGAAAGGGCAGGGCCACACCTCCATGGAAATTATCCAATCAGAGTTATCATCCACAGTTGGGTGGGGCACATTTCCATGTAAACAACCTAATACAAATGTTCCAACTTAATCCCCACTAATATGTCTGTCCCCAGAAGATTGCATCAAAGAACATGGCTTTTTCTGGGGGACATAGTATATACAAACCAGTACAAATTTTATCCCCACAATTTTTTAAATTCAGTTTTATTGAGAAATATTCACATACCATAAGTCATCCATGACGTACAATCAACTCTTCACAGTACCATCTTATAGTTGTGCATTCATTACCCCAACCTATTTTTGAACATTTTCCTTACACCAGAAAGAATCAGAATCAGAATAAAAAACAGAAATGAAAAAGGACACCCATATCACCCCCCCATTCCACCCTATTTTTCATTTAGGTTTTGTCCCCATTTTCCTACCCATCCATCCATACACTGGATAAAGGGAGTGTGATCCACAGGGTTTTCACAACCACACTGTCTCCCCTTGTAAGCTACATTGTTTTACAATCAGCTTCAAAAGCCAAGGCTACTGTCTATTCCCACAACTTTGATAAATTAAATGTGGTGGACTAATTCCTGCCTTCAGTGTGTGAATGGAGAAAAAACTATGGTGCATGCATGCAGTTTATTATACAGTCATAAAAAGAAATTAGCTATCAAGCTACAAGAAGACATTGAGGATCTCTTCATGGTCTTTTGGCTGAAAATATGAATATTGCTTAGTGAAGTGCATATTGCAAAGTTAAAAAAGCTAAATCTTGTATGAATCAAACTATATGACATGCTGAAAATACAAAAGCAGAGAGAGGAAATAAATAACAGTGATTGCCATGGGCTTTGCAGTGGAGGGAAGGGATGAGGGCTATTGAATAGCTAGAACACAGAATATTTTTAAGGCAGTGAAATTATTCTGTGTACTTTAGGGGTGGGCACATGACATTCTGTATTTATCAAAATCCATAGAACCATAAAACACAAAGTTGAATGCTAATCTAAATTATGGAATTTAGGTATCATTTCTAGCTCATCAAATTTAACAAATTATCACATTAAAGCAAAATATTAATAAGAGAAGCTGTGTACATGGTGGGCAGGGGTTTAAGGAGGAAGAATATAACTGTACTTTCTGGAAAAATACTTCTCTAAATCTAAAATTGCTCTAAAGGATAAAGTCTACTATAAAAAATTACCAAGTTAGATAACTGACTTCTAAAAGTGATGACTCAAATTAGTGACTAAATAGCTGTAACAAAACTCCAGCTTCATATAAATAGTTATTTAATTTGGAAAGATCTACTTGTGTGACTTTTGAAAGACACACAATATTGCATGATTATACCACATTTTTATAGAGTATGGAAAGTTTCCATTTTGGAGAAATTATAGATACTCCTACTTCTTTTGTATATATACTCTGATCTTGACTTGGAAAACATTTAAGAATGGAATTACCTATTTATAGTTTATACATATCTTCAAATTAAATAGCTTATTCTATTCTGTTTTCCAAAATGGCTTTACCAATTGTCACCCCTCACCAGTCATCTATGACAGTTCAAGAAACACTGGAAGTTACTGTGCAGAAATAGAAAAAACAATAACCAAATTTATTTGGTAAAGCATAGTGCACTGAATAGTTAAAATTATCTTGAGAAAGATGAATGAAGTTGGAGGACTTACACTACCTGACTTTAAAGCATATTAAAAAGCTACAGTTGTCAAAACAGTATGGTAGTGGCTTGAAGAGAGATATACTGAAAAATGGAAAATCACTTTGAATGTTCAGAAATAGACCCTCTCATCTACTGACAATTTATCTTTCATATGGCAGTCAAGTCTACTCAACTGGGACAGAATAAACTCTTCTCTAAGTGGTGCTTGGAGAACAGGATATCCATAACCAAAAGAATGAAAGAGGATCCCTATGTCACACCTCATACAAAATGCATCAAAGAGCAAAACCTTTGACCTGAAACCATCACACATTCACAAGAAAATGTGGGGAAATATCTTAAAGATATTGTTATAGGAGGTGATTTCCTAAACCTTACATCCAAAGCACAAATGATGAAAACAGAAATACATAAATGGGCTTTCCTTAAATTTGAACACTTTTTTTGCACCAAAGGCTTCATTAGAAAAGTAAATGTGCAGACTACACAATGGGAAGAAAATGTTTGGAAACCATATATCAAATAATTGCATAATTTTATATCCAGAATGTATAAAAGATCCTACAAGTCAACAATAAAAACACAAATAACCCAATTGAAAAATGAGTAAAATACTTTGAAAGACAATTTTCTGTAGATGAAATATCAATGACTCAAAAACATATGAGAGGAGGGCGGGGCAAGATGGTGGACTGGTGAGCTGTATGTTTTACTTACTCCTCCAGGAAAGTAGGTAGAAAGCCAGGAACTGCATGGACTGGACACCAAAGAGCAATCTGACTTGAGCATACTTCATACAACACTCATGAAAACGTGGAACTGCAGAGATCAGCGAAATCTAAGCCAAATACAGAAAGCTTCAAAGACTTGCAATTTGGGCTGGTCAAGACAAGAGCAGAACTAAGAGAGCTCTGAGACAAAAGGTAATAATCCAGTGGCTGAGAAAATTCAATAAACACCACAACTTCCCAAGAAAAGGGGGGTGTCCACTCACAGCCATCATCTTGGTGGACAGGAAATACTCCTGGCCATCACCAGCCCCATAGCCCAGAGCTACCCCAGACAACCTAGTGTGGTGGAAGTGCTTCAAATAACAGGCACACACCACAAAACTGAGCGTGGACATTAGCCTTCCCTGCAACCTCAGCTGATTATCCCAGAGTTGGGAAGGTGGAGCAGTGTGAATTAACAAAGCCCCATTCAGTCATCATTTCAGCAGACTGGGAGCCTCCCTACACAGCCCAGCAGCCCAGAACTGCCCTGGGGGGATGGCGCTCACCTGTGACATAGCACAGTCATCTCTCAACAGAGGACCTGGGGTGCACGGCCTGGAAGAGGGGCCCACTTGCAAGTCTCAGGAGCCATACACCAATACCAAGGACTTGTGAGTCAGTGGCAGAGACAAACTGTGGCAGGACTGAACTAAAGGATTAGACTATTGCAGCAGCTTTAAAACTCTAGGATCACCAGGGAGATATGATTGTTAGAGCCATCCCTCCTCCCTGACTGCCCAGAAACATGCCCCTTATACAGGGCAGGCAACACCAACTACACACACAAGCTTGGTACACCAATTGGACCCCACAAGACTCACTCCCCCACTCACCAAAAAGGCTAAGCAGGGGAGAACTGATTTGTGGAGAACAGGTGGCTCGTGGATGCCACCTGCTGGTTAGTTAGAGAAAGTGTACTCCACGAAGCTGTAGATCTGATAAAGTAGAGATAAGGACTTCAATTGGTCTACAAATCCTAAAAGAACCCTATCAACTTCAGCAAATGCCACGAGGACAAAAACAACAGAAAATTATAAAGCATATGAAAAAACCAGACGATATGGATAACCCAAGCCCAAGCACCCAAATCAAAAGATCAGAAGAGACACAGCACCTAGAGCAGCTACTCAAAGAACTAAAGATGAACAATGAGACCATAGTACAGGAGACAAAGGAAATCAAGAAGAACCTAGAAGAGCATAAAGAAGACATTGCAAGACTAAATTCAAAAATGGATGATCTTATGGAAATTAAAGAAACTGTTGACCAAATTAAAAAGATTCTGGACACTCATAGTACAAGACTAGAGGAAGCTGAACAATGAATCAGTGACCTCGAAGATGACAGAATGGAAAATGAAAGCAGAAAAGAAAGAATGGGGAAAAAAATTGAAAAAAATCTAAATGGACCTCAGGGATATGATAGATAATATGAAATGTCCAAATATAAGACTCATTGGTGTCCCAGAAGGGGAAGAAAAGGGTAAAGGTCTAGGAAGAGTATTCAAAGAAATTGTTGGGGAAAACTTCCCAAATCTTCTAAACAACATAAATACACAAATCATAAATGCTCAGCGAACCCCAAATAGAATAAATCCAAATAAACCCACTCCAAGACATATATTGATCACACTGTCAAACACAGAAGAGAAGGAGCAAGTTCTGAAAGCAGCAAGAGAAAAGCAATTCACCACATACAAAGGAAACAGCATAAGACTAAGTAGTGACTACTCAGCAGCCACCATGGAGGTGAGAAGGCAGTGGCACGATATATTTTAAATTCTGAGTGAGAAAAATTTCCAGCCAAGAATACTTTATCCAGCAAAGCTCTCCTTCAAATTTGAGGGAGAGCTTAAATTCTTCACAGACAAACAAATGCTGAGAGAATTTGCTAACAAGAGACCTGCCCTACTGGAGATACTCAAGGGAGCCCTACACACAGAGAAACAAAGAAAGGACAGAGAGACTTGGAGAAAGGTTCAGTACTAAAGAGATTCGGTATGGATACAATAAAGGATATTAATAGAGAGAGGGGAAAAATATGACAAACATAAACCAAAGGATAAGATGGCTGATTCAAGAAATGCCTTCACGGTTATAACGTTGAATGTAAATGGATTAAACTCCCCAATTAAAAGATATAGATTCACAGAATGGATCAAAAAAAAATGAACCATCAATATGTTGCATACAAGAGACTCATCTTAGACACAGGGACACAAAGAAACTGAAAGTGAAAGGATGGAAAAAAATATTTCATGCAAGCTACAGCCAAAAGAAAGCAGGTGTAGCAATACTAATCTCAGATAAAATAGACTTCAAATGCAGGGATGTTTTGAGAGACAAAGAAGGCCACTACATACTAATAAAAGGGGCAATTCAGCAAGAAGAAATAACAATTGTAAATGTCTATGCACCCAATCAAGGTGCCACAAAATACATGAGAGAAACACTGGCAAAACTAAAGGAAGCAATTGATGTTTCCACAATAATTGTGGGAGACTTCAACACATCACTCTCTCCTATAGATAGATCAACCAGACAGAAGACCAATAAGGAAATTGAAAACCTAAACAATCTGATAAATGAATTAGATTTAACAGACATATACAGGACATTACATCCCAAATCACCAGGATACACATACTTTTCTAGTGCTCATGGAACTTTCTCCAGAATAGATCATATGCTGGGACATAAAACAAGCCTCAATAAATTTAAAAAGATTGAAATTATTCAAAGCACATTCTCTGACCACAATGGAATACAATTAGAAGTCAATAACCATCAGAGACTTAGAAAATTCACAAATACCTGGAGGTTAAACAACACACTCCTAAACAATCAGTGGGTTAAAGAAGAAATAGCAAGAGAAATTGCTAAATATATAGAGACGAATGAAAATGAGAACACAACATACCAAAACCTATGGGATGCAGCAAAAGCAGTGCTAAGGGGGAAATTTATAGCACTAAATGCATATATTAAAAAGGAAGAAAGAGCCAAAATCAAAGAACTAATGGATCAACTGAAGAAGCTAGAAAATGAACAGCAAACCAATCCTAAACCAAGTAGAAGAAAAGAAATAACAAGGATTAAAGCAGAAATAAATGACATAGAGAACAAAAAAACAATAGAGAGGATAAATATCACCAAAAGTTGGTTCTTTCAGAAGATCAACAAGATTGACAAGCCCCTCGCTAGACTGACAAAATCAAAAAGAGAGAAGACCCATATAAACAAAATAATGAATGAAAAAGGTGACATAACTGCAGATCCTGAAGAAATTAAAAAAATTATGAGAGGATATTATAAACAACTGTATGGCAACAAACTGGATAATGTAGAAGAAATGGACAATTTCCTGGAAACATATGAACAATTTAGACTGACCAGAGAAGAAATAGAAGACCTCAACCAACCCATCACAAGCAAAGAGATCCAATCAGTCATCAAAAATCTTCCCACAAATAAATGCCCAGGGCCAGATGGCTTCACAGGGGAATTCTACCAAACTTTCCAGAAAGAACTGACACCAATCTTACTCAAACTCTTTCAAAACATTGAAGAAAATGGAACACTACCTAACTCATTTTATGAAGCTAACATCAATCTAATACCAAAACCAGGCAAAGATGCAACAAAAAAGTAAAACTACCGGCCAATCTCCCTAATGAATATACATGCAAAAATCCTCAATAAAATACTTGCAAATCGAATCCAAAGGCACATTAAAAAAATCATACACCATGACCAAGTGGGGTTCATTCCAGGCATGCAAGGATGGTTCAACATAAGAAAATCAATCAATATATTACAACACATTAACAAGTCAAAAGGGAAAAATCAATTGATCATCTCAATAGATGCTGAAAAAGCATTTGACAAAATCTAACATCCGTTTTTGATACAAACACTTCAAAAGGTAAGAATTGAAGGAAACTTCCTCAACATGATAAAGAGCATGTATGAAAAACCCACAGCCAGCATAGTACTCAATGGTGAGAGACTGAAAGCCTTCCCTCTAAGATCAGGAACAAGACAAGGATGCCTGCTGTTACCACTGTTATTCAACATTGTGCTGGAAGGAGAGGCTAGGCCTCCCTGTATTTGTGCCTAAGAGTCTCCTCCTGAATGCCTCTTTGTTGCTCAGATGTGGCCCTCTCTCTCTGGCTAAGCCAACTTGAAAGGTGAAATCACTGCCCTCCCCCCTACGTGGGATCAGACACCCAGGGAAGTGAATCTCCCTGGCAACGTGGAATATGACTCCCAGGGAGGAATGTAGACCCGGCATCGTGGGATGGAGAACATCTTCTTGACCAAAAGGGGGATGTGAAAGGAAATGAAATAAGCTTCAGTGGCAGAGAGATTCCAAAACGAGCCGAGAGATCACTCTGGTGGGCACTCTTATGCACACTTTAGACAACCTTTTTTAGGTTCTAAAGAATTGGGGTAGCTGGTGGTGGATACCTGAAACTATTAAACTGCAACCCAGAACCCATGAATCTCGAAGACAGTTGTATAAAAATGTAGCTTATGAGGGGTGACAGTGGGATTGGGAATGCCATAAGGACCAAACTCCACTTTGTCTAGTTTATGGATGGATGTGTAGAAAAGTAGGGGAAGCAAACAAACAGACAAAGGTACCTAGTGTTCTTTTTTACTTCAATTGCTCTTTTTCACTCTAATTATTATTCTTGTTATTTTTGTGTGTGTGCTAATGAAGGTGTCAGGGATTGATTTAGGTGACGAATGTACAACTATGTAATGGTACTGTAAACAAACGAAAGTACAATTTGTTTTGTATGACTGCGTGGTATGTGAATATATCTCAATAAAATGATGATTAAAAAAAAAACAAACAAAAAAAAAACAAAAAAACAAAAAAAAGATGTAAGTTTGATAAAAACAAAACAAAAAAACAAAAAATAAAAGAAACTTGGACATTCAAAAAAAAAAAAAAAAAAAAAACATTGTGCTGGAAGTGCTAGCCAGGGCAATCCGGCAAGACAAAGAAATAAAAGGCATCCAAATTGGAAAAGAAGAAGTAAAACTGTCATTGTTTGCAGATGATATTGTCTTATATCTGGAAAACCCTGAGAATTCGATGATACAGCTACTAGAGGTAATAAACAAATTTAGCAAAGTAGCGGGATACAAGATTAATGCACATAAGTCAGTAATGTTTCTGTATGCTAGAAATGAACAAACTGAAGAGACACTCAAGAAAAAGATACCATTTTCAATAGCAACTAAAAAAATCAAGTACCTAGGAATAAACTTAACCAAAGATGTAAAAGACCTATACAAAGAAAACTACATAACTCTACTAAAAGAAATAGAAGGGGACCTTAAAAGATGGAAAAATATTCCATGTTCATGGATAGGAAGACTAAATGTCATTAAGATGTCAATTCTACCCAAACTCATCTACAGATTCAACGCAATCCCAATCAAAATTCCAACAACCTACTTTGCAGACGTGGAAAAGCTAGTTATCAAATTTATTTGGAAAGGGAAGATGCCTCAAATTGCTAAAAGCACTCTAAAAAAGAAAAACGAAGTGGGAGGACTTACACTCCCTGACTTTGAAGCTTATTATAAAGCCACAGTTGCCAAAACAGCATGGTACTGGCACAAAGATAGACATATAGATCAATGGAATCGAATTGAGAATTCAGAGATAGACCCTCAGATCTATGGCCAACTGATCTTTGATAAGGCCCCCAAACTGAGTCATAATGGTCTTTTCAACAAATGGGACTGGGAGAGTTGGATATCCATATCCAAAAGAATGAAAGAGGACCCCTACCTCACCCCCTACACAAAAATTAACTCAAAATGGACCAAAGATCTCAATATAAAAGAAAGTACCATAAAACTCCTAGAAGATAATGTAGGAAAACATCTTCAAGACCTTGTATTAGGTGGCCACTCCCTAGACTTTACACCCAAAGCACAAGCAACAAAGGAAAAAATAGATAAATGGGAACTCCTCAAGCTTAGAAGTTTCTGCTCCTCAAAGGAATTTCTAAAAAAGGTAAAGAGGCAGCCAACTCAATGGGAAAAAACTTTTGGTAACCAAGTATCTGATAAAAGACTGATATCTTCCATATATAAAAAATCCTACAACTCAATGACAATAGTACAGACAGCCCAATTATAAAATGGGCAAAAGATATGAAAAGTCAGTTCTCTGAAGAGGAAATACAAATGGCCAAGAAACACATGAAAAAATGTTCAGCTTCACTAGCTATTAGAGAGATGCAAATTAAGACCACAATGAGATACCATCTAACACCGGTTAGAATGGCTGCCATTAAACAAACAGGAAACTACAAATGCTGGAGGGGATGTGGAGAAATTGGAACTCTTATTCACTGTTGGTGGGACTGTATAATGGTTCAGCCACTCTGGAAGTCAGTCTGGCAGTTCCTTAGAAAACTAGATATAGAGTTACCATTCGATCCAGCGATTGCACTTCTCGGTATATACCTGGAAGATCGGAAAGCAGTGACACGAACAGATGTCTGCACGCCAATATTCATAGCAGCAGTCTTCACAATTGCCAAGAGATGGAAACAACCCAAATGTCCTTCAACAGATGAGTGGATAAATAAAATGTGGTATATACACACGATGGAATACTACACGGCAGTAAGAAGGAACGATCTCGTGAAACACATGAGAACATGGATGAACCTTGAAGACATAATGCTGAGCGAAATAAGCCAGGCACAAAAAGAGAAATATTATATGCTACCACTAATGTGAACTTTGAAAAATGTAAAACAAATGGTTTATAATGTAGAATGTAGGGGAACTAGCAATAGAGAGCAATTAAGGAAGGGGGAACAATAATCCAAGAAGAACAGATAAGCTATTTAACGTTCTGGGGATGCCCAGGAATGACTATGGTCCTTTAATTTCTGATGGATATAGTAGGAACAAGTTCACAGAAATGTTGCTATATTAGGTAACTTTCTTGGGGTAAAGTAGGAACATGTTGGAAGTTAAGCAGTTATCTTAGGTTAGTTGTCTTTTTCTTACTCCCTTGTTATGGTCTCTTTGAAATGTTCTTTTATTTTATGTTTGTTTTCTTTTTAACTTTTTTTTCATACAGTTGATTTAAAAAAGAAGGGAAAGTTAAAAAAAAAAAAAAAGGAAAAAAAGGAAAAAAAGATGTAGTGCCCCCTTCAGGAGCCTGTGGAGAATGCAGGGGTATTCACCTACCCCACCTCGATGGTTGCTAACATGACCACAGATATAGGGGACTGGTGGTTTGATGGGTTGAGCCCTCTACCATAGGTTTTACCCTTGGGAAGACAGTTGCTGCAAAGGAGAAGCTAGGCCTCCCTATGGTTGTGCCTAAGAGCCTCCTCCCAAATGCCTCTTTGTTGCTCAGATGTGGCCCTCTCTCTCTGGCTAAGGCAACTTGAAAGGTGAAATCACTGCCCTCCCTCCTACGTGGGATCAGACACCCAGGGGAGTGAATCTCCCTGGCAACATGGAATATGACTCCCGGGGAGGAATGTAGACCTGGCATCGTGGGACAGAGAACATCTTCTTGACCAAAAGGGGGATGTGAAAGGAAATGAAATAAGCTTCAGTAGCAGAGAGATTCCAAAAGGAGCCAAGAGGTCACTCCGGTGGGCACTCTTATGCACACTTTAGACAACACTTTTTAGGTTTAAAGAATTGGGGTAGCTGGTGGTGGATACCTGAAACTATCAAACTACAACCCAGAACCCATGAATCTCGAAGGCAGTTGTATAAAAATGTAGCTTATGAGGGTTGTCAATGGGATTGGGAAAGCCATAAGGACCACACTCCACTTTGTCTAGTTTATGGATGGATGAGTAGAAAAATAGGGGAAGGAAACAAACAGACAAAGGTACCCAGTGTTCTTTTTTGCTTCAATTGCTCTTTTTCACTCTAATTATTATTCTTGTTATTTTTGTGTGTGTGCTAATGAAGGTGTCAGGGATTGATTTAGGTGATGAATGTACAACTATGTAATGGTACTGTAAACAATCGAAAGTACGATTTGTTTTGTATGACTGCGTGGTATGTGAATATATCTCAATAAAATGATGATTAAAAAAAAAAGAGTATTCGCTATCTGATTCAATAGAGCTTTACCACAAACTAATGAATAGCATATAGATTTGAGGGTAATAAGTACATCTAGCTTCAGTAATACATGGCATGAAGGTGTACATAGGAAATCCAAAGAATCTAGGAAAAATCACTTTAATATATGATTTTAGCATTCATACTGAATACTAATTGACATACAGAATGAATCAGTGACAACTTAAAATTAAATTAAGTCTACAATCACATTTATAATGTGATCAAATTTTAGGAGAAATTCTGAAGAATGAGGTTCAAAATGTCTAAATTTTAAGGTGAATAAAATATGTTGCTGAAAGGAATGAAAGATGTATAGAAATGGTAATACCATCCATGTTCATGGATTAGAAGACCAATAATATGAAGACACCAGTTATCCTGAAGCTGAATTGCTGATCTGATGTAATATAAATTTATAACATGCCATTTGGAATATGAATTTTAAAGAAAAGAAATGAGTATTAGGTTTCCTATACATAATGATAGAGACACATTTAAAGGCATCACTGCAACCATATCAGGTGAGTGCTCATGGAAAATAAGTTTCTAAACAAGTCCTATTTGGAGTATAGACTGCTGGATAAATGTACACATCTGGCTTCTTTCTCCATTTATGTTCTGAACTGTGCATAAAAATTCATGCTGAAAGAATCCATTTTACTTTATCTTTGCCACATGTCACTCAAATCAATGGGTGCAGAAATATTATGTTCAAGTTAAATATTCTCAGAAACTTAATGTAAGCTGGTGAATAATTATGTAAATTTAGCTTCTTATATTTATCTGCTGAGCTGTACCTGATAACTTATGCTGAAAAAATCCTATTTACATTACCTTTTCCACAGATTGATATTCTGTTTCCTGCCCTCAACCATCCTAGTATTTCAAAACACATCTACCTTCCTCTTACCATATATAAATTTTCTCACTGGAGAGAAAGTATCAGAAGTAGCCAAATGTCTAGCACATCTCTGTATCTGGTCATAATAACAGATTGCAATTGTTTTATGATGGAGAAAATTTTAGCCATAAGGATGTCTACCTTGGAGAGTAGTAATGCAATGGAAAATGATAACTTGTTATGCTATGTATATAGGTATTGCTCTTAGGTCTAAGCAGAGGCCATCCGTGGGGTTATCAGTTTGAAAGATTTTTCCAAGGGAATTTCCTTTAATTAAAGTTTTTTTCTTCTTGATGTAGTTGTTCCTTTTATCATTTTAATGATAAATGTTAACATGAAATCCAATCAAAAGTTCCCCAATAAAGGGCTTGTTTTATAGTACCACCACTTTTTCTCTACATTTAGTCCCATGTAGGAAATAATTTATTTTATACTTAAATTTGGAATATTTATTATATTGTCTTGCAGGGTGACAAAATAAGAAATTTCCTATAATATTAGCACAACTTTTTCTAGCTTTAGATTTGAATGTTTTGAAATATACATTTAATTTTCACTTGAAGAATATTTCCCTCTGATACTTAATATCCCTTTCTTGTTATTGCCATCCTCTTTTCAATTGTGCTAAAGGAAACATCATACTGACTCAACTCATGCAAATTGACACTGGACTCCACACTCCAAGGTAATTTTTACTCTGTAAGCTCTCCTTAGTTGACAGGATGCCTATCTCCACCCCTGTTCCAAAGGTGACAACTTTCTTTCATATGGCAAAGTCATTAAATATTAAAACATTTATCTTTTTGACCCTTGGTGGAACTGAAACCTTTCCTCTTGGTTCCATGACTTGTGATTGATATATAACCATTTGTTCCCCCTTTATGGTATCCTGTACTCATGAGAACATTACCTGGAGTCCATGGACATATGTGCATGGGAGTATGGTTCCATCAACTTTTCAAAACACACTTTCTATTTATGTAAACTTCCATTCTGTAGTTCTCAGTTTATTAGCAATTTTTTTCTGTGAAGTTCCATTTCTATTGCCAGTTTGTTTCAAGAAACTCCCCTAATGAACAAGCCTTATTATTCTGCTGCTTCCATTCATGTCAATTCTAGCTTCCTCTGCTTATGTGCTCACTTTGGTATTCTAGATGAGCTCCAGTAAAGAAGCTACCACATGGCTGTGGGAGTTCTATTCCAGGAGACAACTCTGCCTCAATATGTGGCCACACTCACTAGCATAACTGAACAGAATAAACTGGTGGTGGTGTTCTACACCATTATTACACTACTTCTGAACTAATTCTATCTACATCAAAGAAATCATGAAGGTCATGAGAAACTTTTTGAGGTAATAGTACAAATGTGACTTTATGAACTCCATTTTGTATAGATTAAGCAACATAAAAAGACTTGACTAATCTTACTGAATGGAAAGATGAAAACTCCAAGAAGTATTTACTCAATAAATACCTTGTTAAGTATCTTCATTGATTGTCTTTTCAGAAATAATAAAAATACCTTGGTATTGCAACTGGATGGCTACTCAATCTAGAATTTAGAGAAATGATGTTATTATCAGCTTTGATTAGCTACTAAAACTATGCTCCCATCTCACAACATATATTCTATAATGTCCTATTTGTCACCATGAAATGCAGTGCATAAGAAATATAATTATCCATACACATAACATCACATTATCTGTGCAGTGACCAAATTCTTGTTTAGATCAAATTACATGCATTCACTTATGCATTTTCTTTCTTTCCCTTTCCTTCCTTCCTTCCTCCCTTTCTTCTTTCCTTCCTTCTTTATTCCTTCCTTCCTTCCTTCCTTCTTTCCTACCTTCCTTTCTTCCTTCCTTCCTTCCTTCCTATCTCTCATCTCTCTTTCTGTCTCTCTCTTTTTTCATATTGGACATTTATGGTAATAAAAAAAACACTGAAAACTTTCTTGCACAAACTTCTGTGTAGTCATAAAAACTTATGTTTCTTTGGTTTATTCCTATACATTGATTGTTTTTTAATAGTTGTTAGGTAAATGTTTAACTTTAATAAAAATTTCCAAACAGTTCTCTGAATTTATTTTAAAATTTTATATTTGATTCAGCACCTAGTGAGAATGTATTGGGCCTGAAGGCTGTTGACAATGTAGTGGAATGCTAAAATGCATGAACATATACCATTATTCTAAATAAATTTAGCATTATTGTAAAAGTCTTTGAACAAGAGTTTATACTGGACATATTCCAATGACAGAAATTATGGATTCATAATATATGAAAAATTTCATGGTTATCTGAAACAAGTGCTTTCTGTAATGATTGCAACAGTTAAATTTCCAAACAGCATTAAGTGACTGTTCATTGACATCTTCTCTATCATTCAGATATGCTAGGAAGGCATATTAATTTTTGACAATTTAAAGGTTATATAATTTTACTTCAGTTGGGCTCTGTTTCATTCATATGAATTTCCTTTTATTTTATTAAACATTTTCTTCATATCAGATGCTAATTAACACAAGTGTGCAAATCTAAATAATACTCAGCATCAGGCAGAAAAATAAAAATAATTTTACATGCTAAATAATGTACAGGAAAAAAGGAAACTTAAAATTTAATACTTTAAATTTTTCCACATTGATTATTGCTCAAACTATAGATGTAGACCAGATCACTCTCCAATGATATATATTGTATGTCCAATTAATAGGTTCAAATTTCAACTTTTTGTTTATTTTTGGATTTTAAACTAAGCATTTCATATATTTTGACCCCTTGTTGACATAGTTAACACTTGTCATTTTTCCCAGGATTTTATCTGTAGCTTTTTCCCAGCATTAAATCTGTAGGTGAGAAAATGTATCAGTAAACTTTGATGTCTATGGTTAGTGAGTTAACATATATTTTACTAAACAATTGTTTGAAGATTGATATAAAAAGATTTCTAAAGGAGCAAATGAAAAATAAGTTCATGAATCAGAAGATTAACTCCTACACAATGAACAAACCTGTATGCAAGTAATGTCATGACAGCAAATGAGAAGTTTCCCTCATTTCCTCTCTCATTTACAACCCATTAATTGTATCAACAAGAATTCTATTTTTACTTCTAAATGGGTATTTATGTAGGTATATTTTTAATTTATAAATATGTAATCATATAGTATGATTTTAGCTTCTGGTTTTCAATTTAGTTATGTTTGTGTGACCATCCATGTAGCTGTAGTTCACAATTACTTATTTGCCATTGCCAATTAGGTCCCATTCTATGCTACATAGATTACCTCAGGCATATTATTCATGATGGAGTTTGGAGTTATTCCCATTCTGGGCTATTGTGAATATTCCTGGTATGGCCATTCTAGTAAATTTATTGTGAGGTACAAGTATTTGCATATCTGATGGGTATATTCCTAGAAATAGAGTTACTGTATCACCAAGACTCTATGTTAGGGTGTAAAAAGCAATCTAAGACTTTATGAGACATTGTTTAAAGAAGAGATTGCAATGAAAATTAGAAAGTATAATGAACTAAATAGTGTGCACTTTAGGTGTGCCTAGCAGAAAGCTTATATTCTTAGATGCATCTATGAGAAAAATAAAAACCTGAAAATGAAATAATTCATTTAAATCAAATTAAAAATCAATTTTACATATATATTAGGGATAAAAACAGAAACAAATTTAAAATTGATATCAAATATTTCTTCATCAAAATAATTAAATTCCTAACAACATATAATGCAACTGTGAGATAAGTATTTTAATTTCTTGAGGAAATAAAATGAGTTCTAAGTAATATGAGCAATACAAACTGTACATTGATTAGATTTTAATTGGAATACATATAAATTCTCCAAATATTGATGCATTGATTAATATAATTCCCATTAATTCCCATCAGTTTCTGCATATGTTTATGCATATAAATGCAAGTATGCATAATTCAAATATGGAATTTCTAAACTGATGCATAAATTAAGAAGTGTTAAGAGACTTTAAAAGTAACAATGCAGGCATATTTGTTGTGTCAGATATCAAAAATCATACAACAAATTAACAAATGTTAGGCAGATGCACATATGGACTTTGAAGGCACTGTAAGATATGATATAACAAAAAGTTAGTACAGAGGCAATACATGTTATTTCTAATAACTATGTATCATTCTCAGAAAAGAGTTTTTTCATTCTCAGGCCTCTTTCTTCATGGCCATAAGAATACTGCTGTATCTCCAGATTCCAAACTACATTATGTGCAAAAAGAGTGAGGAAGATGAAATAGTGGATGGCATTGACTCACTCGCTTTCAAAACAATTTCTGCCATATCTCATCCAGTAATTTCCATTAAAATCTTATTGGTCACCTATAAATGAAAGAAATCCCAAAAGTTTGGTAATTTTAGCTGAACACACTGCTGTTCTCCTCAAAATATTAATATTCCATTTATAATGAAAATGTATCTGCCACAGAGTCTGTTTCAGAGATGGGCATACTTGAAGTACTTTCCTCAACAGGTGTCCTTATAAACAATAATAGATTTTATGGCAATTATTGTCAAAATAGCTTCAATTAGAATCACCTAGGAGACAATTAAAAATATACCAAAGTTTTAATTCCTGCCAAGACTTATTGATCAACATCACTGGAAAAGAGGTTTATATATCAATGCAGCCCTGTACAATAGCCAGTGCTGAGGAAAAGAATATAATTGTGTGCTTTGTTATCTAAGGAGAATGGTAGAAAAATCATAGAGTTTAACATTTCATGGATCTGAAAGGCAAGATTTTGAAATAGAACAATCATGGGAATTGAAGATTACAGTTAGGTGGTGTTGGGGAAATCACTTGCATTCTGTAGGACAAAGTTCTCCATGACTAAAAAGGAATTCTAATAATCCATCTCATTTCTGATCATGTATTCCTGGGACAATGCTTCCAAATGCATTATTTTTATTTTCATAACAGTTATTATGTTTAACTATTCTTATTGTTCAACTAATAAAGCTTTAGATAAGAAAAAAATTGACTCACCCTTTTCAGTGAAAAAGTTTGGAAGTATAAGGAGCATAATACAAAGTTTGTGGCTGAAAGGCACAAGGGTATTAATGAAAAGTATACTAGGGACATGCAACAGAAGATTTTAACAGGAAGAAGAAAGAACCAGCACACTAAGAGGGAGAAGAATCAAAATAACACCACCAGAAGAACACAGAAAATAATACAGAAAATGAGCTTCCCTGAGGATTTGAGTAACAGCATGAAGTGCACAAACATATGTCATGGATGTGGGACAAAGCAAAATAAAGAGGGGAGAAAGATGGATGTGGGAGCAGAAAACATGGAAGATACTGAAGCAAAATGGTATATTTTCAAATTTGTGGGTTATAGGTGTAAGTTGTGTAATATAAAACAGGGAAACCATAGAGAAGGTATTTTAAAAATACACAGAGGGCGGGGCAAGATGGCAGACTGGTGAGCTGTAAGTTTTAGTTACTCCTCCAGGAAAGTAGGTAGAAAGCCAGGAACTGCATGGACTGGACACCACAGAGCAATCTGACTTTGGGAGTACTTCATACAACACTCATGAAAATGTCGAACTGCCGAGATCAGCGAAATCTGTAAGATTTTGCAGCCAGGGGACCGGCGCCCCTCCCTGCCAGGCTCAGTCCCGTGGGAGGAGGGGCTGCCAGCTCCGGGAAGGAGAAGGGAGAACTGCAGTGGTAGCCCTTCTCGGAAACTCATTCTACTGATCCATACTCCAACCATAGATAGACTGAGACCAGACACCAGAGAATCTGAGAGCAGCCAGCCCAGCAGAGAGGAGACAGGCATAGAAAAAAAAAAAATAACACGAAAAACTACAAAATAAAAGCAGAGGATTTTTGGAGTTCTGGTGAACACAGAAAGGGGAAGTGCGGAGCTCAGGCCTTGAGGCGCATATGCAAATCCTGAAGAAAAGCTGATCTCTCTGCCCTGTGGACCTTTCCTTAATGGCCCTGGTTGCTTTGTCTCTTAGCATTTCAATAACCCATTAGATCTCTGAGGAGGGCCCTTTTATTATTATTTTTTTTAATCCTTTTTTCTTTTTCTAAAACAATTACTCTAAGAAGCCCAATACAGAAAGCTTCAAAGAATTGCAATTTGGTCACGTCAAGTCAAGAGCAGAACTAAGAGAGCTCTGAGACAAAAGGCAATAATCCAGTGGCTGAGAAAATTCACTAAACACCACACTTCCCAAGAAAAGGGGGGTGTCCGCTCACAGCCACCATCCTGGTGGACAGGAAACACTCCTGCCCATCGCCAGCCCCATAGCCCAGAGCTGCCCCAGACAACCCAGTGTGACGGAAGTGCTTCAAATAGCAGGCACACACCACAAAACTGGGCGTGGACATTAGCCTTCCCTGCAACCTCAGCTGATTGTCCCAGAGCTGGGAAGGTGGAGCAGTGTGAATTAACAAAGCCCCATTCAGCCATCATTTCAGCAGACTGGGAGCCTCCCTACACAGCCCAGCAGCCCAGAACTGCCCTGGGGGGATGGCACTCACCTGTGACATAGCACAGTCATCCCTCAACAAAGGACCCGGGGTGCACAGCCTGGAAGAGGGGCCCACTTGCAAGTCTCAGGAGCCATACGCCAATACCAAAGACTTGTGGGTCAGTGGCAGAGACAAACTGTGGCAGGACTGAACTGAAGGATTAGACTATTGCAGCAGCTTTAAAACACTAGGATCATCAGGGAGATTTGATTGCTAGGGCCACCCCCCCTCCCCGACTGCCCAGAAACACGCCCCACATACAAGGCAGGCAACACCAACTACACACGCAAGCTTGGTACACCAATTGGACCCCACAAGACTCACTCCCCCACTCACCAAAAAGGCTAAGCAGGGGAGAACTGGCTTGTGGAGAACAGGTGGCTCGTGGACGCCACCTGCTGGTTAGTTAGAGAAAGTGTACTCCACGAAGCTGTAGATCTGATAAATTAGAGATAAGGACTTCAACAGGTCTACAAACACTAAAAGAACCCTATCAAGTTCAGCAAATGCCACGAGGCCAAAAACAACAGAAAATTATAAAGCATATGAAAAAACCAGACGATATGGATAACCCAAGCCCAAGCACCCAAATCAAAATACCAGAAGAGACACAGCACCTAGAGCAGCTACTCAAAGAACTAAAGATGAACAATGAGACCATAGTACGGGATATGAAGGAAATCAAGAAGACGCTAGAAGAGCATAAAGAAGACATTGCAAGACTAAATAAAAAAAATGGATGATCTTATGGAAATTAAAGAAACTGTTGACCAAATTAAAAAGATTCTGGACACTCATAGTACAAGACTAGAGGAAGTTGAACAACGAATCAGTGACCTGGAAGATGACAGAATGGAAAATGAAAGCATAAAAGAAAGAATGGGGAAAAAAATTGAAAAAATAGGAATGGACCTCAGGGATATGATAGATAACATGAAACGTCCAAATATAAGACTCATTGGTGTCCCAGAAGGGGAAGAAAAGGGTAAAGGTCTAGCAAGAGTATTCAAAGAAATTGTTGGGGAAAACTTCTCAAATCTTCTAAACAACATAAATACACAAATCATGATTGCTCAGTGAACCACAAATAGAATAAATCCAAATAAACACACTCCGAGACATATACTGATCACACTGTCAAACACAGAAGAGAAGGAGCAAGTTCTGAAAGCAGCAAGAGAAAAGCAATTCACCACATACAAAGGAAACAGCATAAGACTAAGTAGTGACTACTCAGCAGCCACCATGGAGGCAAGAAGGCAGTGGCACGATATATTTAAAATACTGAGTGAGAAAAATTTCCAGCCAAGAATACTTTATCCAGCAAAGCTCTCCTTCAAATTTGAGGGAGAGCTTAAATTTTTCACAGACAAACAAATGCTGAGAGAATTTGCTAACAACAGACATGCCCTACTGGAGATACTAAAGGGAGCCCTACAGACAGAGAAACAAAGACAGGACAGAGAGACATGGAGAAAGGTTCAGTACTAAAGAGATTCGGTATGGGTACAATAAAGGGTATTAATAGAGAGAGGGAAAAATATGGCAAACATAAACCAAAGGATAAGATGGCCGATTCAAGAAATACTTTCACGGTTTTAACGTTGAATGTAAATGGATTAAACTCCCCAATTAAAAGATATAGATTCACAGAATGGATCAAAAAAAAAAATGAACCATCAATATGTTGCATACAAGAGACTCATCTTAGACACAGGGACACAAAGAAACTGAAAGTGAAAGGATGGAAAAAAATATTTCATGCAAGCTACAGCGAAAAGAAAGCAGGTGTAGCAATATTAATCTCAGATAAAATAGACTTCAAATGCAGGGATGTTATGAGAGACAAAGAAGGCCACTACATACTAATAAAAGGGGCAATTCAGCAAGAAGAAATAACAAACATAAATGTCTATGCACCCAATCAAGGTGCCACAAAATACATGAGAGAAACACTGGCAAAACTAAAGGAAGCACTGCAGATCCTGAAGAAATTAAAAAAATTATAAGAGGATATTATGAACAACTGTATGGCAACAAACTGGATAATGTAGAGGAAATGGACAATTTCCTGGAAACATATGAACAACCTAGACAGACCAGAGAAGAAATAGAAGACCTCAACCAACCCATCACAAGCAAAGAGATCCAATCAGTCATCAAAAATATTCCCACAAATAAATGCCCAGGGCCAGATGGCTTCACAGGGGAATTCTACCAAACTTTCCAGAAAGAACTGACACCAATCTTACTCAAACTCTTTCAAAACATTGAAGAAAAGGGAACACTACTTAACTCATTTTATGAAGCTAACATCAATCTAATACCAAAACCAGGCAAAGATGCTACAAAAAAGGAAAACTACCGGCCAATCTCCCTAATGAATATGGATGCAAAAATCCTCAACAAAATACTTGCAAATTGAATCCAAAGACACATTAAAAAAATCATACACCATGACCAACTGGGGTTCTTTCCAGGCATGCAAGGATGATTCAACATAAGAAAAACAATCAATGTATTACAACACATTAAAAACTCGAAAGGGAAAAATCAATTGATCATCTCAATAGATGCTGAAAAAGCATTTGACAAAATCCAACATCCCTTTTTGATAAAAACACTTCAAAAGGTAGGAATTGAAGGAAACTTCCTCAACATGATAAAGAGCATATATGAAAAACCCACAGCCAGCATAGTACTCAATGGTGAGGGACTGAAAGCCTTCCCTCTAAGATCAGGAACAAGACAAGGATGCCCGCTGTCACCACTGTTATTCAACATTGTGCTGGAAGTGCTAGCCAGGGCAATCCGGCAAGACAAAGAAATAAAAGGCATCCAAATTGGAAAAGAAGAAGTAAAACTGTCATTGTTTGCAGATGATATGATCTTATATCTAGAAAACCCTGAGAAATCGACGATACACCTACTAGAGCTAATAAACAAATTTAGCAAAGTAGCGGGATACAAGATTAATGCACATAAGTCAGTAATGTTTCTATATGCTAGAAATGAACAAACTGAAGATACACTCAAGAAAAAGATACCATTTTCAATAGCAACTAAAAAAATCAAGTACCTAGGAATAAACTTAACCAAAGATGTAAAAGACCTATACAAAGAAAACTACATAACTCTACTAAAAGAAATAGAAGGGGACCTTAAAAGATGGAAAAATATTCCATGTTCATGGATAGGAAGGCTAAATGTCATTAAGATGTCAATTCTACCCAAACTCATCTACAGATTCAATGCAATCCCAATCAAAATTCCAACAACCTACTTTGCAGACTTGGAAAAGCTAGTTATCAAATTTATTTGGAAAGGGAAGATGCCTTGAATTGCTAAAGACACTCTAAAAAAGAAAAACGAAGTGGGAGGACTTACACTCCCTGACTTTGAAGCTTATTATAAAGCCACAGTTGCCAAAACAGCATGGTACTGGCACAAAGACAGACATATAGATCAATGGAATCGAATTGAGAATTCAGAGATAGACCCTCAGATCTATGGCCGACTGATCTTTGATAAGGCCCCCAAAGTCACTGAACTGAGCCATAATGGTCTTTTCAACAAATGGGGCTGGGAGAGTTGGATATCCATATCCAAAAGAATGAAAGAGGACCCCTACCTCACCCCCTACACAAAAATTAACTCAAAATGTACCAAAGATCTCAATATAAAAGAAAGTACCATAAAACTCCTAGAAGATAATGTAGGAAAACATCTTCAAGACCTTGTATTAGGCAGCCACTTCCTAGACTTTACATCCAAAGCACAAGCAACAAAAGAGAAAATAGATAAATGGGAACTCCTCAAGCTTAGAAGTTTCTGCACCTCAAAGGAATTTCTCAAAAAGGTAAAGAGGCAGCCAAATCAATGGGAAAAAATTTTTGGAAACCATGTATCTGACAAAAGACTGATATCTTGCATATACAAAGAAATCCTACAACTCAATGACAATAGTACAGCCAGCCCAATTATAAAATGGGCAAAAGATATGAAAAGACAGTTCTCTGAAGAGGAAATACAAATGGCCAAGAAACACATGAAAAAATGTTCAGCTTCACTAGCTATTAGAGAGATGCAAATTAAGACCACAATGAGATACCATCTAACACCGGTTAGAATGGCTGCCATTAAACAAACAGGAAACTACAAATGCTGGAGGGGATGTGGAGAAATTGGAACTCTTATTCATTGTTGGTTGGACTGTATAATGGTTCAGCCACTCTGGAAGTCAGTCTGGCAGTTCCTTAGAAAACTAGAGATAGAGCTACCATTCGATCCAGCGATTGCACTTCTCGGTATATACCCGGAAGATCGGAAAGCAGTGACATGAACAGATATCTGCATGCCAATGTTCATAGCAGCATTCTTCACAATTGCCAAGAGATGGAAACAACCCAAATGTCCTTCAACAGATGAGTGGATAAATAAAATGTGGTATATACACACGATGGAATACTACGCAGCAGTAAGAAGGAACGATCTGGTGAAACATATGACAACATGGATGAACCTTGAAGACATAATGCTGAGCGAAATAAGCCAGGCACAAAAAGAGAAATATTATATGCTACCACTAATGTGAACTTTGAAAAATGTAAAACAAATGGTTTATAATGTAGAATGTAGGGGAACTAGCAGTAGAGAGCAATTAAGGAAGGGGGAACAATAATCCAAGAAGAACAGATAAGCTATTTAACGTTCTGGGGATGCCCAGAAATGACTATGGTCTGTTAATTTCTGATGGATATAGTAGGAACAAGTTCACAGAAATGTTGCTATATTATGTAACTTTCTTGGGGTAAAGTAGGAACATGTTGGAAGTTAAGCAGTTATCTTAGGTTAGTTGTCCTTTTCTTACCCCCTTGTTATGGTCTCTTTGAAATGTTCTTTTATTGTATGTTTGTTTTCTTTTTAACTTTTTTTTTCATACAGTTGATTTAAAAAAGAAGGGAAAGTTAAAACAAAAATAAAAATTAAAACAAGGAAAAAAAAAGATGTAGTGCCCCCTTGAGGAGCCTGTGGAAAATGCAGGGGTATTCGCCTACCCCACCTCCATGGTTGCTAACATGACCACAGACATAGGGGACTGGTGGGTTGATGGGTTGAGCCCTCTACCATAAGTTTTACCCTTGGGAAGACGGTTGCTGCAAAGGAGAGGCTAGGCCTCCCTAGATTTGTGCCTAAGAGTCTCCTCCTGAATGCCTCTTTGTTGCTCAGATGTGGCCCTCTCTCTCTGGCTAAGCCAACTTGAAAGGTGAAATCACTGCCCTCCCCCCTACGTGGGATCAGACACCCAGGGGAGTGAATCTCCCTGGCAACGTGGAATATGACTCCCGGGGAGGAATGTTGACCCAGCATCGTGGGACGGAGAACATCTTCTTGACCCAAAGGGGGATGTGAAAGGAAATGAAATAAGCTTCAGTGGCAGAGAGATTCCAAAACGAGCTGAGAGATCACTCTGGTGGGCACTCTTACGCACACTTTAGGCAACCCTTTTTAGGTTCTAAAGAATTGGGGTAGCTGGTGGTGGATACCTGAAACTATCAAACTACAACCCAGAACCCATGAATCTCGAAGACAGTTGTATAAAAATGTAGCTTATGAGGGGTGACAATGGGATTGGGAAAGCCATAAGGACCAAACTCCACTTTGTCTAGTTTATGGATGGATGTGTAGAAAAGTAGGGGAAGGAAACGAACAGACAAAGGTACCCAGTGTTCTTTTTTACTTCAATTGCTCTTTTTCACTCTAATTATTATTCGTGTTATTTTTGTGTGTGTGCTAATGAAGGTTTCAGGGATTGATTTAGGTGATGAATGTACAACTATGTAATGGTACTGTAAACAATCGAAAGTACAATTTGTTTTGTATGACTGTGTGGTATATGAATATATCTCAATAAAATAATGATTAAAAAAATACACAGAAAGAGAAATTAGGAAGGGATCAGGCAGATATATCACAAAAGTTTGAAAATACAGAAGAGAATGTTGCAATAAAGGAAAAGGGAGACAAAATGTATATGACATTAAAAAACAATGGACAAAATGGCTAAAGTAATAGGGCCTTTACAACAATAGCACCAAATATTGTTGCTTTAAACTCTCAGAAAACAGACATACAGTGTGAGAATAGACAAAAAAACATGAACCAACTATATTTTGTACAAAAGAGACACACTTTAGATCCAAACAAAAATAGGTTGAAAGTTAAATATTGAAAAATAATATTCCAAGCAAATAGTAACCAAAAAAATGGCTGGAGTAAATATACAAATATAGGACAAAAATGGACTTTAAGTCAAAAGGTGTTTTAAGAGAAACAGAAGGGCACTGTATATTAAAAAAAGAGCAATCTACAAAAAGAAACAACAATCAAAAATATTTATGCACCTAAACATGATGCCCCAAAATAAATGAGGTAAACACTGGTAAGAATAAGTGGAAATATAGACACATTTACAATAAATTTTGGAGACTTCAATACATCACATTTCTTTTTTTTTAATTTAATAGATTTTATTTTGAAACAAATTTAATCTTACAGGAAGAGTTGCAAAAACAGTACAAACCCCATACATAAAACTCCATTGTACCCTGAACCCCTTCCCCTGAAACCCCAATCCACTACCTTTAACATCCTGTAACACCACCATTTCCTTCTTTCTCTCCCTCTCTCTCTCTCCCTCCCTCCTGCCCTATGTATCATCCATCATCTATTGCTCTGTCCTCTGAACATATGTGAGCATGCTGCACATATCTTTGAACAAACAATATAATTCACATATACCTTTCCCATGGACAAGAATCTCATTAAGTGCAGCTAAGAGTTTCAAGAAATTCAACATTGATACAAAGCTTATATTCTATATTTCCTTTTGTGTGTGTGTGTGTGTGTGTCCCATCTGTGTCCCTTTGAGCCTCCTCTCCTCTATCCTCTGATCCCATCCAGGATCACCCTTGGCATTTAATTGTCATCTATTTAGAGTTTTTTAATTGTGGGAACATATACACAGCCTAAATCTTCCCATTCCACCCCCTCCTTAGCAGTCCATTAGTGGGATTAATCACATTTAGAATGTTGCAATGCTACACCTTCCCACCATCCATTTCTAGAAATTTCCCTTCACCCCAAACAGAAACCCTACTACTCTCATTTCTTAACTCCCCATTGCCCCTTCCCCCACTTCTTGGAACCCCTACTCTACTTTTCATCTGTATGGTCATACTCTCTGATACTTTCTTTGTGTTTACTGTGGGGTTTAAATTTAACATATTAAATCTATAACAATCTTGTTTTTCTTTGATACCAACTTTACTTCAATGTGACACATAAACTGTGTTCCTATACTCCATTATTCCCCCACCTTTATGTAGTTCTTGTAGAAAACTACATATTTTACATTGAGTCCAAAATCACTGATTTATCATTACAATTTAAGTATTTTAGATCCTGTAGGAAGTAAATAGTGGAGTTATAAATCAATACAGTAGTATTGGTATTTATATTTACCATGTGATTTTTACTGGACATCCTTATTTCTTCATGTAGCTTCAGTCAATTGTTTAGCGTCCCTTTCTTTCAGCCTGCTTAACTCCCTTTAGCATTTCTTATAGGACTGATCTACTGGTGGTGAAGTCCCTCAGCTTTTTTCTCTGTTGGTAGGTCTCCTTTTAGTATCTGAAGTAGGTCAGGTCTTTTATTAACAAAATCTCTCAGCATTTGTTTGTCTGTGAAAAATTTAAGCTCTCCCTCAAATTTGAAGGAGAGTTTTGCTGGATGAAGAATTCTTCGTTGGAAATTTTTCTCTCTCAGAATTTTAAATATGTCATGCCACTTCCTTCTTGCCTCCATGGTGGCTGCTGAGTAGTCACTACATAGCCTTATGTTGTTTCCTTCGTATGTGGTGAATTGCTTTTCTCTTGCTGCTTTCAGAACTTTCTCCTTCTCTTCAGTATTTGTGAGTCTGATCAGAACATATCTTGGAGTGGTTTTATTTGGATTTATTCTATTTGGAGTTCACTGGGCATTTATGCTTTGTGTATTTATATTGTGTAGAAGGTTTGGGAGGGTTACTCCAACAATTTCGTTGAATACTCTCTAGACCTTTACCCTTCTTTTCCCCTCCTGGGACACCAATGAGTCTTAAATTTGGATTTTTATTTTATCTGTCATATCCCTGAGATCCATTTTGATATTTTTTATTTTTTCCCATTCTTTCTTTTATTCTTTCATTTTCTGTTCTGTGGTCCTCGAGGAGGCTGAGATCTTGTTCAACTTCCTCTAATCTTGTGTTATGAGTATCCAGAGTCTTTTTAATTTGGCCAACAGTTTCTTTAACTTCCATAAGATCTTCTATTTTTTAAATTTATTCTTGCAATTTCTTCTTTATGCTCTTCTAGGTTCTTCTTCATGTCCTTTATACCCTGAGTCATGCTCTTGTTGCCTGTTTGTAATTCTTTGATTAATTGTGCCAAGTACTGTGTGTCTTCTGAACTTTTGATTTGAGTGTTTTGGTTTGGGTTCTCCATATCATCTGGTTTTATCACATGCTTTAAGATTTTCTGTTGTTTTTGGCCTCTTGACATTTGCTTCACTTGATCCATAATTTCACAGAACTGCAGCTTGTTGACATACACTTTCTCTAACTAACCAGCTGATGGCATCCATGAGTCACCTACTCCCCTCAAGTCAGTTCTCCCTCACTTTGTCTTTGTGGTATGTGGAGGTCTGATTATTGTGGGATCCAATTGGTGCAACAAGTTTTGAATTTGGAGTGTGTGTCTGGGTGGTTAGGTGAGCAGGGCAGCTTTAATAATAAAACATCCCAGGTGTTCCTGGAGATTTAATTCTGTTCTCTGCTGCTGCCTGAAAAGTCCCTGGTATTGGTGTATGTTCCCTGGGATTTCTGAGTGGTTCCCCCTTACCAGATGTGCTCTTCCAGGACCTCTGCTGAGGGAGGGCTGCACCACATCACTAGTGCATGCCAGCCTGCCAGGGAAACTCTGGGTTGCTGGGCCATGCAGGGGCACTCCCAGCCCACTTCAAAGATGGTTGAATGAGAAGTGTTCACTTCCCCTTTTTCACACAGCTCCACCCTCCCAGCTCTGGGACAATCAGCCTTGAGAGTATTAAAGGCCACTGTCCATGGCTGATACTGTTGCTTGTGTGTAGTGCTGTGGAAAAGATTTCCCATCACACTGGGTTTCTTGGTGTGGCTCTGGTCTGTGGGCCTGGCACCGGGCAAGAATGTTCTCCACATGCTGGGGAGACAGCTGCAAGGAATGTGTTTTTTTCTCATTTTGGCTCCTCTCTGCTCCTCTGGTCTCAAGACAATCAGTAGTGGGTGTGGGAAGGGGTATCCTCCATGCCAGACACCAAGGCATTAGCCCAGCCTGCTCCCACTGTGCTTCACTGAATGGCTCTCCCTCTTTGTAACTGCAGCCAATCCCAGGCTTTTTATTTTTAAAGAACTAGTCCATCTCCAAATGCCAGCCCACCATTTCCCCACACTGCAACATGGCCACAGGACTTTTAGCTGACTCACTCACTCACTTCAGAATTCAGGCTCCTGGTTTCACCAAATACACATTCCTCATGGATTTAGCAGACCTTTTCCAGCTGGTGCATCACTGGCAGTGGTATTCTGAGTCACTTTCTGGTTTTTATCTAGTATTTTTTATGGAGGTGTTTTTTTGCCCTTTCTCACCTAGCCACCATCTTAGGTTCTCTCCACATCATTTTCAATCATAGACAGACCATCTACACATAAGGTCAATAAGGAAACAGAGAACTTGAATAGTATTATAAATGAATTAGAACTAATAGTTTTTTACAGAACATTTCCCCCCCCAAACAGCAGGATTTACATTCTTCTCAAGTCCACTTGGATCATTTTCCAGGCTGGCCCAAGTCTTGGGTAAACAAATATGACTCTAAAAATTAAAAAAAAAATTAAAATATATTCCATGTTCATGGATTAAAAATTAGCAAAAAATACCTCCTATGACCATTAGTGAATGAAACTAGAAATGCATAACAGGAGAGCTGGAAAAACCATAAATATAGGAAGTTAACACAATCAATCTGTGGGTCAATTAAGAAATTGCAAGATAAATCTGTAAATATCTTGAAAGAAACAAAAATGAGAACACAACATATCAAAACATGGGATGCAGTGGAATCAGTTGAGAGAGAAATTTTTGATTCTAAATAATTACATTAATAAAGAAGAAAAGTCTAAAATCAAAGAACTACATGCACACCTGAAGGAACTAAGAGACCAGTAAACTTATCCCAGAGCAAGAATTAGGAAATACATTACAAAGATTAGAGTAGAAATAAATAAAATTCACAATAACAAAAATAATATAGATAATTAAAACTGAAAGTCAGTTCTTTGAAAATGTCAATTAAATTGACAAGTCATTGACTATCCTGACAATGAAAAAAAGATGAAAGACAAGTAAAAAATCAGAACTAAGTAGGAGGTCTTATTACTGACCCCACAGAAATAAAGAGGATCAAAAATGGATACTATGTGCAACTGTATGGCAAGAAACATAGACATCCTAGATGAACTGAAGACATTCCTAGAAACACTTAAATAACATACACTGACTTTAAAAGAAATAGAAGGCCTCAACAGACCAAACACAAGAGATTGAATCAGTCATCAAAAACCTCCCAAGGAAACAAGCCCAGAACCAGATGGCTTCACAGGTGAATTCTACGAATTATCCCAAGCAGAATTAATACCAATTCTGCTCATACTCTTCCATAAAAATGAAGAGGAGGGAATACTACCTAACTCATTCTATGAAGCCAACACAATCTTAATACCATATCAAAATAAAGACACTACAAGTAAAGAAAATTACAGAACAATTTGTCTTATGAGTATAGATGAAGCAATACCCCCAAAAATATTTCCAATCAAAAGCAACAGCACATTAAAGGAATTGTATGCCATGATCAAGGACGGTTATCTGAGGTATACTGAGAGGTCAACACAAGAAAATCAATTACTGTGATACAGAACATTAGCAAAATTAAGGGACAAAACCACATGATCATCTCCATTGCTGCCAAAAGTCCTTTAACAAAATCCAGCATCCTTTCTTGATAGAAAAAAAATTACAAAATATGAACAGGAGGAAACTTCCTCATATGATAAAGGGCATACATAAAAACTCAAAGATAGCATCATCCTCAATAGTGAAAGGCTGGAAGCTTTCCCTGTACAATCTGGAACAAGACAAGGATGCACCATGTCACTACTGTGATTCAACATTTTACTGTAAGTTCTAACAAGAACATTTAGGAGAGAATAAGAAATAAAATGTATGTAAATTAGAATGGTAGAAGCAAAAGATTTTCTATTTGCAGATGACATGATCTTATACATAGAAAATCCTGAAAAATCTACAACAAAGCTAATAATGCTAATAAATTTAGCAAAGTGATCCGGTACAAGATCAACATGAAAAATCACTTGTGTTTCTATATAGTAGGTATGAACAATCTGAAGAAGAAATACAGAAAAAATCCATTTAAAATAACAATTACAGTAATCAAGTATCCAGGAATAAATTTAACTAAGTATGTAAAGAACTTGTACACAAAGAAATACAAAACATTGCTAAAAGAAATCAATGATGACCTCTGTAAATGGGAAGACATTCCATGCTCATGGATTGGAAGACTAAATATTTACAGCTTCCACATAATCTCAATAAAAGTTTCAACAACTTTTTCTTCGCAGAAATGTAGAAGCCAATTACCAAGTTCATTTGTAAGGACAATGGGCTCTTAATGACCAAAATATCTTGAAAATGTTGAAAAATAAAGACAAGTTTTGGAAAGGATTTGGAGAAATAGGAGTACTCATTCATTGTTGGAGGGACTGTAAAATGGAGCAGTCACTATGGAAGACAGTTGGGAAGTTCCTCAGGAATCTATGTATATAAATACCATATGAATTAGAAATCATGCTATTAGGTGTATACCCAGAAGAATTGAAAGCAGGGACTCAATCACATATGCATATACATACATAGTGGTAATATTCACAATTGCCAAAAGATGGAAGCAATAATCATGTTCACCAAATGATAAACAAACAAAATGTTGGATATACATACAATAAAATATTAATCAGCTGCAAAAAGAATGAACTTCTGATTCATGTGACAACATGGATGAACCTTGAGAATGTTATGCTGCATGAAATAAATGATGCACAAAATGACAAATATTGTACAGTCTCACTGATAAGAAATAATTATAAGCAAACTCAAAGAAATGTAATATAGAATATAAGTTACAAGAGGACAGATTGGGTTTAGAGAATAGGCAGTTGATGCTTAGTTTTTGTACACTTTTGTAAAGTGAAAATTGATGGTGTTGATGGTCACATATCATCGTGAGTTTATTTGACAGCACTGAATAATATAGATAAATATGATTAAAAGGGGAAATTTTAGGTTGTATGTATTTCCAGAATACAAATTTAAAGATATATTTGGGCTCAGTAAACCCTATTTTAGATGATGGACTATAGTCAATTGTACAATTGTAAGAATGTTCATGAATTATAACAAATGTATGACAGTAACCCAATGTTTAAAAATAGGGTAGAATATGGGGAAAATACACCTAAAAACTATTTGTGATAGTTATTAATACTAATTTACTAATATTTCATTAATTGTGACAAAGGTAACTACTCTTAAACAATAGTACAATTTCAAAAAATGCTATCATCAATTGAAACAAATGTTGCACATTAATGCAAGGCATTGGTCTCTGGGTGATGTTTCAAATCTCCTATTTTATACATGATCAGTCTTCAAACCCAGAACATCTCTAACATTTTTTGGATTATATTTTTAACATCTATCAGGGATTGAACACTTCCTTTATGGGCAATAATTTTTCTAATATGATATGTTTTGTAAATATCATATCTTTATAAATTCAATGACATGTTAACATTTTGAAGATTTTCCACTCTTAAATGTTCTGTTCTATTGTTAAATTATTTTTACATTAAATTTTACATTTCTACTGAACTATCTTCAAGCTGCAATTCCTTATTCTCCCATATACAATCTCCTGATGCAAAACACACTCTTCATTTATGTTACAGTTTTTGATTTCTGGTAAAGTTTCCATCTTTCTGCTTACTCTTCTGCCCTTATATGTTGTCTATGATTTCCATATATACACTTCACATATAATCATTACCATTTAAAAATCTCTGGTAATTACAACATTTGCATCATATCTTAGTTGTATTCTTATCCATTCTCTGTAATTTCAGAATGTTTTTCTTGCCTTTCAACATGCTTTTCCATATTTGGTTGACAACTGTGTTTTCTGAATTCATGTTCATCAACAAAATGAATGTACATAATTTACAATACTGTGAATATGATGACATTTACAAAGTGTAACTTTTTGTATTTTAAAGTTAGTCATGGTGTGGACTCATACATAAATAGGAATTTTGAAGATAATATGTGTTGCTAACTGAAAAAGGGTGGTTTCTAAACAATAATTCCAGAGACAAAGAATGAGGAATTCAGCAAAAACCAGAAGAGCAGACACAAGTAGAGTGATTACCATGAAATAGGAGACAGAGGCAAGCCAAAGGAACCTAAGGATGCAAGCCAGTATCCAAATGCTACAGACTGTAAGAAAAAACATGAACTTGCCAATACCTTGATTAGGAATTTCTGGCCTCCAAATCCATGGGCCAAAAAAGTTGTGGTAAAAATAATCCCATTATGTGGTATCTGTCATAGATTGTATGGCAATCTAAGACAGATTTGGTCCCTAAATTGAAGTATATTTTGAATTCATAATGGTTAGAGGATGGAAGTATTTTGAGGTACTTGAGAGAAAAACCCTGGACCTCTTTGAAGAGAATATCAGTGGGAATATGGATATTCAAGTCATTTATAATGTGTTATCAAAAATAAGTTAGAAAGATGGTGGAGTGGTGAAGTGTGGGTTTTAGTTACTCTGCCAGGGCAGTTGGTAGAAAGCCAGGAACTCCTTGGACCAGACACTGCAGAGCAATTTGACTTTGGACATACTTCATACAACACTCATGAACACATGGAAGAACAGAGATCAGCAAAAGCTGTAAGTTCTCCCATCCAGCATGGTCCATGCCCCTCCCTGCCATGCAAAGTCCCAGGGGAGGATGGACCATCAGTGCTGGAAAACAGGAGGGAGAACTTCAGTTGCATTTCTGATTGAAAACTTAGACTGATGATCAAAAACTCCAAGCAAAGATAGACTGAGACCAGAAATCAGAGAATCTGGGAGCAGTCAGCCCAGCAGAGAGGAGTTAGGACTAGCAAAAACAGCAAAAAAGAAAAAAAAAAAGAAAAGAGAAAGAAAAGAAAACATTAAAAACGGAGACTTTTTGCAGTTTGGTGAACATAATATGGAGAAGGGCAGGGACCAAAGAGAATCAGGTACATATGCAAATTTAGGGGACCAGGACCCTTGTCTGAAAGCTAAGTTCACTGCTCTCTTGATTCTTCCTTAAATGCCCTCAACTCCTTGTCTTTTAGCATTTCAGTAGCCCATTAGATCTGCAAGGACTGTAAATAGTCCATGCTGGACCCTTCTTTTCCTTTCTCTTTTTTAAAAACTTTTTCTCTTTTTCTAAAATAATAATTATAAGAAGTTCATTACAGAAAGTCTCAAAGACTTGCAATTTGGGCCCATGCAAGAGCAGAGCTAAGGTAGCTCTGAGAGAGAAAGCAATAATTCTAGTGACAGAGAAAATTCACTAAACAGCATAACTTCTCAAGAATAGGGGAGCATGGCCCAGCTCCAGTGGTAGCCCTCCCTTTTTGAACTCAGATCCCATGGGCTGGAATTAAGAAACCAGCTTCAGTCAGCCACATCCCTGGCAGGGTCAGGGTCACCTGGAGAACTAAAGGCTCCACAAATACACTAGTCAGGGAAATGCAGACTGGCAAGGACCAGTTTCTGGACAGCATAGGAGAAGTATAGACTCTAAAGGCCTCACAGGAGGGTGCCATTCTCAAGGAAATTCCATATGCTCCTCCTGAGACCTTGGCCTCTCTGGATTGGGAAAATCTGATGGGGGTTGACAATATCTGAGGAGACCATCACACAAGAAGTCTACATAGAGGCAGGGCAAGAAACAGAAAAGCAAGAAGTGAAAAACTCTGATAAATTAAATAGAATCAAGGTTAAATGTCTAGAATAGCCTGAATTGAACACCAAGGATAAGAAAACAAAGACAATGAACAAGAAAATCCTAGGTAAAAGAATGAAAACAAGCTCCAGGATAAAATAATCAAGAAAGTCAGATGCCTAGACAGCTTAAGATAATGAGCCATACTAAAAAAAAAGGAAAATAAGGACAAGGCAAAAAAACAGACTAGTTCAATCAAGACAGAGGAGTTGAAGCAATTATTTCTAAATCAATTCAAGGAACTAAGGAAGAGCTAATTGGAGATGTTCAAACAAAGCTAAATTGATTAAAAAATAAAGACAATGAACTGAGGGAAGATATAACAAAAGAGATGAAGGATATAAATAGGACACTGGATGATCATAAGGAAGAACTCATAAACTTGAAAAAGCAAGTGGCAGAACTTATGGGAATGAGGAGCATAATGGAGGTGATGAAAAAGACAATGGAGGGATCCAAAAGTAGATTTGAACAGGCAGAAGAATGGATCAGTGAATTGGAAGACCAGACATCTGAATTCACACACATGAAAAAACAGATGGTGAAAAGAATGGAAAAATGTGAGCAGAGTCTTAGAGAGCTGAGTGACAATATTAAGCATACAAATATATGTGTTACAGGTGTCCCAAAGGGAGAAGAGAGGGAAAAGGGGACAGAAAAGATAATAGAAAAAATAATAACTGAAAATTTCCCAACTCTTTTGAAAAACAGAAAATTAGAGATTCAAGAAATACAGTGAACCTGAAACAGATTAGGCCCAAATATGTGAAAGAAGAGAGCTGACTCCATCTCTCTGTTCCTGCAAGGAGTTCTTTATTGGCTTTTTAGTACAAGATTATGTAGCCTAAGCATTCTTTGGACTATGTGATTGTTTTCCCATTTCCCCAGGGAAACACATTTGTCCTAAAATCACAAGACTAGCATGATTACAAGTTTGGGGTACAAGTTTGAGGGCAATAACAATCTTAGGGAACAATCTCTTCTGAATTAGGTGGGAAAACAGAAACATGGAAGGAGCCCAGTGTCATCCTTAGCTTAATTTCCTGCCTTCAGGCACACATCGCTTTGGCCTTCTCCTAACATTTTAAGAGGTGGCCTCCCTGACTAACTTGCCAAGCCAGGGAACCATCCATGCCTCCACACCAATAGACCTATTCCAAGACATTTACTGATCAGATTGTCCAAAGTCAAAGAAAAAGGGAGAATTCTGAAAGCAGCAAGAGGAAAGCAATCCATCAGATACAAGGGAAGTTCAATAAGACAACATACAGATTCCTCTGCCAAAACAATGGAGGTGAGAAGACAGTGCTATGATACATATAAGATATTGAAAAAGAAGAACTGCCAACCAAGAATTCTGTATCCAGCAAAACTGTTCTTCAAAAATGAGGGAAACAGAGGGAAGAAATATTCAGTATCTGGTTTCCCTGTGGGTGTGTCTTAGAAAATTGCTCCACCCTTTGATGCCTCAGGTCACTGTACTTTTCTGCCCAGCAGGTGATGCCTGTTAGCCTATAATTCTTGACTGGTGTGAGGAGGTATGGCCGTGTTCCCCCAGGCTCTGGGGTCTGGTTCTCTCTGGTGGGCGCTCTTAAAGCACGATATAGACAACCCTTTTTAGTTCTAATGAATTGGAATAGCTGGCAGTAAATACCTGAAACTATCAAACTGAGAATAGGAAAACAATAGAGAGAATCAACAAAACCAGAAGCTGGTTCTTCAAGAACATCAACAAAATTGATGGACCCCTATCAAGGCTAAAAAAAAAAAGAGTGGATGCAAAAAATGCAATCAGAAACGGGAAAGGAAACCTAACTACTGACCCTGCATAAACAAAGGAGATAATGAGAAGATACTGTGAGCAAATGTATGCTAATAAACTGAAAAAAACTTACATGAAAAGGACAACTTCCTAGAAAAGCATAAATAACCAGCATTGACCTGAGAAGAAATAGACAATGTCAGCAACTAATCACAAGCAAAGAGATTGTCTTCATCAAAAAGATTCAAAAAAACAAAAGCCCAGGAACAGATGGCTTCACATGTGAATTCTAATGAACATTCAAGATAGAATTAATACCAATACTGCTCAAAGTCTTCAAAAAAATTGAAGAGTGGGGAAGCTACCCAACTAATTCTATGAAACCAACATCACCCTAGTACCAAAACCAGACAAAGGTACAACAAAAAAAGAAAATTATAGACCATTCTCTTTAATGAATATAGATGCAAAAATCCTCCAGAAAATTCTCACAAATAGAGTCCAGCAGCACAGTAAAAGAATTATACATGATAACCAATTGGGGTTTATTCCAGTTATGCAAGGCTGGTTCAACAGAAGAAAATCAATAATGTCATAGACCAAATCAATTAATCAAAGCAAAAAACCACATGATCATCTTGATCAGTGCAGAAAAGGCATTTGACAAAATTCAACATGCTTTCTTGATGAAAACACTTAAGTAACATGGATAGAAGGGGATTTTTTCAACATGGTAAAGGCAATATATGAAAACCCACAGCTAGCATTACACTCAATGGGGAGAGATTGAAAGCTTTACCCCTAAGATCTGGAACAAGACAGGTATGCTCACTGTCACCATTGTTATTCAACACTGTGCTGGAAGTTCTAGCTTGAGCAATTAGGTAAGTAAAAGAAATAAAAGGCATCCAAATTGGAGAGGAAGAAGAACAACTTTCACTGTTTGCAGATGAATTGATTCTGTATGTTGAAAATACAAAAAAATCTATGGCAAAGCTATTAGAGCCAATCAATGAATACAGCAAAGTGGCAGGCTACCAGATCAACACGCAAAAATCTATAGTGTTCTTATATACAAGTAATGTGCAGAAAAGAAAGAAATAAAAAATAAATTCCATTTAAAATAGCAACCAAAGAATCAAGTATTTAGGAATCAACTTAACAAAGGGCCAAAAGACCTATACAAATAAAACTACAAGAAACTGCTAAAAGAAAATGAACAGGACTTAAAAATGGAAGAACATATGATGCTCATTGATTGGAAGAATACATATAATTAAGATGTCAACTCTGCCTAAATTGATTTATAGAGTCAATGCAATATGAATTAAAATCCCAACAACTTACTTTTCAGAAATAGAAAAACCAATAACCAAATTTATTTGGAAGGGCAAGATGACTTTAACAGGCAAAAAAAAAATATTTTGAGAAAGAGAAATGAAGTGGGAGGTCTCACACTCCCTGACTTTGAAGCATGTTACAAAGCTACAGTTCTCAAAAGAGCATGGTTCTGATATAAAGACAGAGATACTAAACAATGGAATCAAATTCAGTGTTCAGAAATACACTCTTGTATCTATGGACAATCGATATTTGATAAGGCAGTCAAGCCAAAGCAAGTAGGACAGAGCAGCCTCTTCAAGAAATGGTGCTTTTAGAACTGGATATCAATTACCAAAAGAATGAAAGAGAGCTACTAGCTCAAACCTCACACAAAAATTAACTGCAAGTGGATAAAAGACCTAAACAGAAGTGCTGAAGCCATGAGTCTTAAAAGAAAATGCAAGGCAATATCTTAAAGATCTTGTGATAGGAGGTGGCTTCCTAGACCTTGAGCCCTAAGCATGAGCAACCAAAGAACAAATAGACAAATGAGATCTCAAAATCAAACACTTTTTTGCATCAAATGACTTTGTTAAAAAGGTAAAAAGGCAGCCTACCCAATGGGAAACAATATTTGGAAACCACATACCAGATAAGGGTTTAATATCCTGATTATATAAAGCAATCCTAAACTCAACAGAAGAAAGACAAACAACCCAACTAAAAATGGGCAAAAGACATGGACAGACACTTTTCTGAAGAGGAAATATGATTGGCTTAAAAACATATGGAAAAATGCTCAACTTCACTGCCTACTAGGGAAATGCAAATGAAAACCACAATGACATATCATCTCACAACTATCAGAATGGTCATTATCCAAAAAACAGAGAATTACAAGTGCTGGAGAGGATATCCATGTGGAGAGGCACACATTCATTGTTGGTGGGAATGTAGAATGGTGCAACCACTCTGGACTACAGTGTGGTGTTTCCTCATGAAGCTATGTATAGATCTGTCATATGACCCAGCTACTCCACTGCTAGGCATATACTCAAAGGAAATGAAAGTTAAGACACAAATGGACATTTGTAAACCAATGTTTATTGTGGCATTTTTCATGATTGGAAAGAGATGAAAGCAACCCAAATGTCTGTCAACAGAGGAGTGGATAAACAAACTGTGGTATATACACATGATGGATGAACCTTGTGGACATTATGTTGAGTTAAGTTAGCCAGAAACAAAAGGACAAATACTGTATAGCCTCACTAATATGAACTAACATTAGTGAGCAAATTTGATATTTAAAACCTGATAACACAGGCTTCCAGGAGACAGAAAGAGGGTACAGAACAGGAATTTGATGCTGAAGCACTACAGAATGTTCAGCAGGATTGATTGTATAGACACAGAAATAACATAATACTGTTTGATGGTACTATAATATTGTTAAGTACAGTGAACAAAGATGTCTGTGAGTAAAGGCTGAAGGAGATGATATAGGGGAATATGTGACACCAAGAGGTAAAGACAGATGATGAAGACAGGGACTGTATAACTTGGCAAAACCTGGAGTTGAAAATGTTAATGAATGTACAGATATAAAACTGTTCTCACATGTGGGAGAACAAATGAATGTCAATCATGCAGAACATTGAAAAAAGGATGGTATTTGGAAAAAAAAAACATAATCAAGGCAAACTGGAGACTATGCTCAACAGTAGCATTGTAATACACTTCCTTTAAATGTAACAAAGGCAATATACGAAAATTAAATGTGTATGAGAGGGGGATATGAGGGACAGATATGGGATTCTTGGTAGTGGTGTTTTTTATGTTCTTACTAATATATTGTATTATAGGACAGTTTATTTTTCTTTTTATTATTCACAAAAAAAACAACTTTTTCATAGTGAACAATATTTTCAAGTGCTGACTCTGGTGATACATGTGCAACTATATGATGATATGATGAATAACCAATTGTACACTGTGGATACTTGTATGTTATTTGAATATATCTCTATAGAATTGTAGGAAAAATATAAATAGAGGTACAGGTGTTGGAGAAAAGATGGAGAGAGAGATGTACCTATTTACAGTTGAGGAGACAGAATGTGCAGCCTTTCTGGAGGTCACTGTGGTGGTTCCACAAGAAGCTGAGTATGTGGGGGCCATAATATCCTGAAACCTCATTATGGGATACATACTTGGAAGATCTGAGAGCAGAGACATGAATGGATGTTTTCACATTGGTGTTTCTGAAGGCAGTATTCATGATTTGTAGTGGGTGTAGGTGGCCTAAGGGTCCACTGACTGAGGAACAGAATGGTGAACTGTGGTGTATGCATGTAATGGAATACTGAGCAACTATGAGAAGGAGTGAAGTTGTGAGACAAGCAAGGATGTGAATGGATCCTGTAGACAGCATTTTAGGTGAAGTATGCCAGAAACAAAGACAAACACTCTATTGTCTCACCAATACGGCCTACCTACAATATGTAAACTTAGAATTGAATCTTAGAACACAACCTAACAGGGAAATTGTTATTGTAATATTCCCTAGATTGTAAGCTCTTACAGCAGTCAAATCTATTCCTGAATTGCAATGGCTATCTCCAAACTGAGATGTTTATCCCTTGGTGTATAACATGATTGGTCTCTGGAATATTGGATATCTGTGTGACACCTGAAACTCAGAGCTAGAGATCAGTAGATATGAATGTCAGAATTAATACATAGAGCAACTGTTAAAAAAAGCTGAGACTTCAATTAGAGATATGAATGAAGAATATCTTCTTAAGAACAGGGCAAACCAGGCCAAAGGATAAAGGTTGAAAGCGTGTGTTAAAACTTCAACTTCCCTGTGATACCAAAGTAAGAAATTTTGATTTGGTATAGGATCTATATTTTCTAAACAATATAACTTCTACAGTTTGTTCAAACCCCACAATTACATGGATCTTTCAATAGGGAGTGAGATATGATAGGCCTGTAAATGTTAGAGTGAAAGAGCAACACATCCCAAAGTAATTTGGGTGGGGACTAAAATTATATATTTGTGGGCCCCTTGAGAATCTGGGGGAGGATGTGGAGGTGTTGGACTTCCTCACATGGATTTTTGGTTATGTCTCACAAATATTTGGGACTGACAGCTTGATATGCTGAGCTCACTGTCTTGGGGCTTGACCCTATGGAGCATTTTACTGCAAAGGAGAGTCTAAACCTGCTCATAATTGTGCCTAAGATTCTCCCCCTGAGTGCTTCTTTGTTGCATAGATGTGGCCCTCTCTCTCTAAACCACCTTGGCAGGTGATCTCACTTCCCTCCCTGCTAAATGGGAGCTGGCCACTAGGGGTGTAAATCTCCAAGGCAATTCAGGATATGAATCCCAGGGATGAATCTGGACCTGGAATCGTGGGATTGAGAGCATCTTCTTGAGCAAAAGGGGGATGAAGTTGATACAAAATAAAGCTTCACTGACTGAAAGATTTCAAATGAAGTAAAGAGGTCACTCTGGTGGACATTCTCACACACTGTACAGATAAAACATTTTAAGTTTTAATGTATTGGAATAGCTAGAAATAAATACCTGAAACAATGAAACTCCAACCAAGCAGCCTTGACTCTTGATCTGAAAGCAAGTTTATTAGCCAAGGAGGAATACTTCCCCTACCTCTCCATTCCTGAATTTGCTGAAGCTCGAGAGAGTGGGCCCAAATGGCACTGACTGTGACCATTCTAGTCATATACCATTAAAGCAGGTCAGTGTAATCTCCCCTGATCTGACCCTGCACCTTCATGAGGAGGGAAACCAACACATGTGAACTGCCTTTATTTATTTTCTTTTTTCACCAATTTAACATTGTTTCATATTCCTTGTATAAAAAGTTTTTCTTTAAGAATTTTAAAATTATGCTTAAAAATATCAGTTTCTTTATTCTTGTAGTATTTCACTTAAGAACAGAGATATTCTCTTATGTATTCACAGGAATATTACCAAAATCATTAAGTTAACCTGGCTGTACTACAAATATCTCATATAGGGGCCTGGTCCCCATCTGAACAATTACTCAATCATGTCCTATCAACAAAGCAAGATGTTAATAGTAATAATAATGACAGAAATGTAGAAAGCCACAAAACAAAAATAGTGTCCAGTCTCATACCAAACGTGGCATTTCTTTTACAGGTATGATTATTCTCTTCCATCTGAATAGATCTCAATTATTTCCTTCATCTGGACATATTAGAAAACTGCTGAACCATCCTTTTAAAGCATCTTCCTCAAATTGTTGTTCTTTTCAGATGTTCTTCCTGATGAAGTTGAGTTTATGAGTTTTAGGCTGTATTGGCAGAAAATTATGGTGACCTCATGGTGATTTCTTTTAATGAGAAGTTTCAATTTCATTTCTTTAATTTTATTGAATTTATTTTAAACATTATTTATCAGCTATGACAACACACTAGTATCAAAAATCAGCACTTCATAATAAAGCAAAGCAAAGTTTCAGGAAAGCAAGTAACCTGAAATAACATTTTTGCTTCCTGCATTGCACAAGTTTGCATTAACAAGTTATCTTCAAGGCATCTGATTAAAGATGTCTAATATTATAAACAGTAATCTTCATACAGTCCATGTATCTTCCAGAGGTTATTGTTTATTGCAGCACAGTCCTAGGTTTCATTTTTCCCCTTCTAGTCATCTAGTTCCAGTTACACAACTTCACCTCCCTCATATCCACTTTCAAATAGAGGCTTCTCTGCTGAGCCTTGTGTGGACAAGCAACTACAAATGACACCAACAGTTTCTGAATCCTTTCCATTAATCCAAATAAGCAACCCTTTACCCTGATGTGTCCAATACACAGCAGGAAATCCCAAGTAGAGAAAACTCATGGAATAAATCTCACTGGGGCTTGAACCTGTGGAGGAGACAATGACAGCCCAGGTTCCAAAAAGACATAGAATTCTGGTGGGTGCTTGACATGCCCATATGCAACTTATGCTGACCCTCTCCTACCTCACAATAAGCATCAGGTTGCTAAGCAACAGGGCTCTATCTAAATGGCAGCCATGTTGTCTCAAAATATAATGGGATTCAAAGTGTGCAGGTGATGGTGGAGGTATTGTGGACTGTGCAGTTTGTTGTAGATATATGAGGATGATTCTGAAGCCCTAAGTATAATCTGCAGCCCTGATGGATGTCAAGTGTTTGACTCTCCTTTTTGGGAGCTCTACAGCAATGCCCAAAGGAAAATTCCATTGGGTTTGGGGTAAGGAGAACTTTAATGAATTGTCCCTGGCCAAGCTTGGGCCTGCCTTTTTTTTCCAATGGCTTGGAAATTCCCCCTGTATCTAAGACAAGCAGCTTAACATCCCAGGTGCTCACATAGCAAAGCCTACTATGAGGCATGCCCATGTGAAGTCAATGAACCCACTTTATGTCAGGGAAAGTTGGACAACTTTGAGGTGCCTGGCCTGTCCACTGTCTATAGCTGACATGAGGATTTGTTCATGGCTGTCTTAGTGGTGGGATTCCTTGCTTTATTATGCTTGATAGAATTCTCACTCTGGGCCCAAATGCTGCATGACAGTCTAGGTGGTCCTGTGATGAAGAGAACACATGACACGTGAAGAGGCTGATATTTTTTGTTGAGTGCGTTGGATGCATGATTGGATACAGGGGTGGAGACTCCAAGAAGGCAGGCATGATGGTGTACAATGAATGTAGTTTTTTCTTGGTCCAGGAATTATCATGGCACTGAGGGATATCCCTGTCTTGTGAGCCAGAATACCATGGCACTGTCAGTTAGAATGATACACTTGTAACTGTCAATGCCCAATCCAATATCCCCTTTTACATGGTGCTTGTCTTGGGAGAGATTACCAACAAATGTGGCACATATTTTGTTCCAGATCTGAAAGCAAGTTTATTAGCAAATAAGAAGTTATCCCCAACAACTCCATTACTGAATTGGCTGAAGCTCAAGTACATAGGCCCAAATGATACTGACTGTGACCATTCTTCTCATATCCCATTAAAGCAGGTGAGTGTAATCTCACCCTGATCTGACCCAGTGCCTTCATGAGGAGGGAAACCAACACATGTTAACCATCTAGATTTAATTTCTTTTTTCACCAACTTAACATTGTTTTGTATCTCTTATATAATAAGATTTTCTTTAAGAATTCTAAATTTATGTTAAAAATGTCTGTTTCTTTAATTATTCTTGTAGTATTTCACTTAAGAACCGATATATTCTCTTATGTATCCACAGGAATATTACCAAAATCATTAAATTAACCTGGTTGTAGTAAAAATATCCCATCTCGGGGGCCTGTTCCCCACCTGAACAATTACCCAATCATGTCCTATCAACCAATCAAAATGTTAATAGTAATAATAATGATAGAAATGTGGAAAGGTACAAAACAAAAATAGGTTCCAGTCTCATATCAAACATGGCATTTCTTTTACAGGTATATTTATTCTCTTTCATCTGATTATTTCTCGTTTATTTCCTTCATCTGGACAGATTAGAAAACTACTGAACCTTCCTTTTAAAGAATATTCCTCAAATTGTATTTCTTTTAAGAGGTTCTTTCTGATGAAATTAAGTTTATGGGTTTAGGCTGTATTGGCAGAAAAGTATGGTGCCCCCATGTTGAATTCTTTTAAAGACAAGTTTCATTTTTTGTTTCTTTCATTTTATTGAATTTATTTTAAACATTATCTATTAGCTACAACAACACACAAGTATCAAAAATCACAACTTTATATTAAAGCAAAGCAAAGTTTCAGGAAAGCAAGTAACCTGAAATAACTTCTTTGATTTCCACCTTGCACAACTTGCATTAATGGGTTATCTTCAAGACATCCGATTAAAGATTTCTAATAATATACACAGTACTCTTCATACAGACAATGTATCTTCCTTGGGTTATGCTTTATTGCCTCACAGATATAGGTTCCCTTTTTTCCCCTCTTGTCATCTAGTTCCAGTTACATGACTTCAGATCCCTCATATCCACTTTCAAATAGAGGCTTCTCTGCAGAGCCTTGTGTGCTCAAGCAGCTACACACCAAACCAACTGTTTCTCAATCTTTCCCATTACTCCAAATAGGAATCCCAGTACCATGGTGTGTCTAATATACAGCAGGAAATCCCAAGTTGAAAAATCTCATGGAAGAAATCTTACTGGGGCTCAAACCTGTGGAGGAGACAGTGTCAGCCCAGGTTCCAAAACTGCATAGAATTCTGGTGGGATTATGCAAATTATGATGACCCTCTCCTAGCTCACAATATGCATCAAGTTGCTAAGCAACAGGGCTCTATCCAAAAGGCTGCCCTGTGATCTGGAAACATATGGGGTTCCCTAAGAGTGTGGGTGATTGTGGAGGTGTTGTGGTTTCTGCAGTTTGTTGTAGGTATATAAAGATGATTCTACAGCCCTGAGGATCACATGCAGGTAAGGGTTTGACTATCCCTGGGGAAGCTCTATAGGAATACCCAAGGGCAAATTCCTATTGGGTGTGGGGTAGGGGGAACTTTAAAAAGTGCCCCTAGTGAAGCTTGGGCCTGACTTTTCTTTTCCAATGTCACAGAAATTCCCAGTGAATCATAGAGAAGAAGCTTAGTATCCTGGGTGCTCACTATGCAGAGCCTACCATGTGAAGTCTATGGACCCACTTTATGTCAGGGAAATTTGGGGAATTTTGAGGTGTCTGGGCTGTCCTCTGTTTATAGCTGACATGAGGATTGGTTCATGATGGTCTTATTGCTGGGATTTCTTGCTTTGTGCTTGCCAGAAATCTCATTCTGGGCCTGGCTGCTGCATGACAGTCAAGGTGGCCCTGTGAAGAAGAGAACACCTGACATGTGGAGAGGCTGATATATTTTTGTTGAGTGTGTTGGAGGCATCAATTAGTACAGTGATGGAGGCGCCAAGAGGGCAGGCATTATGGTGTACACTGAATATTGTTTGTTCCTTGGTCCAGGAATTATCACTGCACTGAGGTCTATCTGTGTCCTGGGGTCCAAAAAACCCTGGCTTTGTCAGTTAGAATGATACACAAGTAACTGTGAATGCCCACCTCAATTCCTCCTTTTACATATTACTGGTCTTTGGAGAGATGAACCACAAATGTGGCACATATATTTTTCCAGATCTGAAAGCAAGTATATTAGTAAAGGAATAAGACTTCCCTGACCTCTCCATTCCAGAATTTGCTGAAGCCCAAGGGAGTTCGCCCAAGTGGCACTGACAGTGACCATTCTTCCATATCCCTTAAAGCAGGTCAGTGTAATCTCACCCTGATCTGAACCTGTGCCTTCATGAGGAGGGAAACCAACACATGTGACCTGTCTAATTTCTTTCTTCACTGATTTAACATTGTTTCATATTCCTTGTATAATAAAGTTTTCCTTAAGAATTTTAAATTTATGTTTAAAAAATATCTGTTTCTTTAATTATTCCTGTAATATTTCACTTAAGTACAGAGACATTCTCTTACATACTCACAGGAATGTTACCATAATCATTAAATTAAATTAACCTTGTTGTACAAATATCTCATCTTGGGGACTAGTTCCCAACTGAACAATTACCCAATCATGTCCTATCATACAAGCAAAATGTTAATAGTAATATTAATGATAGAAATGCAGAATGCCACAAAAAATTAGAGGGTCCAGTCTCATGCCAAATGTGGCATTTCTTTTACAAGTATATTTATTCTCTTTCATCTGAATATATCTCAATTCTTTCCTTCATCTGGACATATTAGAAAACTGCTGAACCATCCTTTTAAAGAATATTCCACAAATTGTGATTGTTTTCAGCAGTTCTTCCTGATGAAATTGAGTTTATGTGTTTTAAACTGTTTTGGCAGAAAATTAAGTTGTCCTCATGGTGACTGTTTTTAAATGAGAAGTTCCGTTTTTTTTTCTTTCATTCCATTGAATTATTTTTAACATTACCTATTAGCTTCAACAACACACAAGCAACAAAAATCAACACTTTACAATAAAGCAAAGCAAAGTTTCAGGAAAGCTAGTAACCTGAAATAATTTCTTTGCTTCCCACAATTGCACAAGTTTGCATTAATGGGTTATCTTCAAGGCATCTATTTAAAGATTTCTAATTTTTTAAATAGTGCCCTTCATACAGTCCATGTATCTTCCTTGGGGTGTTTTTACTGCTGCACTGTCCTAGGTTTCCTTTTTCCCCCTCTTGTCATCTAGTTCCAGTTACACAAATTTGCATCACTCATATCCACTTTCAAATAGAGTCTTCTCTTCAGAGTCTTGTGTGCACAAGCAGCTACACACCTCATCAAGAGTTTCTGAATCTTTCCCATTACTCCAAATAGGAATCCCTGTACCTGGTTTGCCTAATATAGAGCAGGAAATCCCAAGTTGAGAAAAATCATGGAAGAAATTTCACTGGGGCTTGAACCTATGGAGAAGAGTGTCAGCCCATGTTCCAAAGTGGCATAGAATTCTGGAGGGTGCTTGGAATGCACATATGCAAATTATGCTGACCCTCCCCTACCTCACAATTGACATCAGGTTGCTAAGCAACAGAACTGTATCGAAACAGCTCCACTTGGTCAAAAAATACAATTGGATCCTCAAGTGCTCAGTGGATTGTGGAGGTGTTGTGGCCTGTGCAGTTTGTTGTAAGTATATGAGGAAGAGTCTGCAGCACCGAAGATCACCTGCAGTCCAGATGGATGCTGTGGGTTTTACTCCCCTGGGAAAACTCTAAAGGAATGCCCAAGGGCAAATTCCTATTGGGTGTGTGGTAGCAGGAAATAGAAAGAAGTGATTTAACCAAGTTTGGGCCTGCAGCTTTTTTTCCAATGGCACAGAAATTCCTGCCATATCTTAGACAAGCATCTTAGCATCCTGAGTGCTCACTTAGCAGAGCTTACCATGAGGCAACCCATGTGAAGTCAGTGAACCCACTTTATGTCAGGGAAATCTGGAGAAATTTGAGGTGTCTGTACTGTCCACTGTTTATAGCTGACATGAAGATTAGTTCTTGGCTGTCTTAGTGGTAAGATTCCTTGCTTTATTTATGCTTGCCAGAAATCTCATTCTGGGCCCAAATGCTGCATGACAGTCAAGGTGGTCCTGAAGAGAACACATGATACATGGAGAGGCTGATATTTTTTGTTGACTGGGTTGGAGGCATGTTTGGGTACATGGATGGAGACTCCCTGAGGGCAGGCATGATGGTGCACACTGATTATTGTTTGTTCCTTGTTCCAGGAATTATCATTGCCCTAAGGAATATCACCATCCTGTTGGCCAACATACCCTCGCTCTGTCAGTTAGAATGATACACAAGTAACTAAGAATATCCACCCCAAGGCCCCTTTTCTCATGGTGGTTGTATTGGAAGAGATTAACCACAAATATGACACATATTTTGTTCCAGATATGAAAACATATTTATTAGCAAAGGAAGAAGACTTCCCCATTCTCTCCATTCAAGAATTTGCTGAAGCCTAAGAGAGTAGGCCCAAGTGGCACTGACCTTGATCATTCTTCTTCATCCCATTAATGCAGGTCAGTGTAATCTCACAGTGATATGACCCTGCATGTTCATGAGGAAGAAAACCAACCCATGTGAACAGTCTTTATTTAATTTCTTTTTTCACCAATTTAACATTGTTTCATATTCTTTGTAGAATAAGGTTTTCATTACTTTTAAATTTATGTTAAAATGTCAGTTTCTTTAATTATTCTTGTAGTATTTCACTGAATAACAGAGACGTTCTCTTACATATTCAGAGGAATATTACCACAATCATTAAATTAACCAGTTTGTAGTATATATAACTCATCTAAGGACCTGGTTCCCACCTGAACAATTAATCAATGATTTCCTATATATGAAGCATAATGTTAATCATAATAATGATAGAAATGTAGACAGCCACAAAACAAAAGTACTGTCCAGTCTCAGATAAAGCATGACATTTTTTTACAGCAATATTTTTTCTCTTTCATCTGAATATATCTCAATTATTTCCTTCATCTGGACATATTAGAAAACTGCTGAACCATTCTTTTAAAGAATATTACTCAAAATGTGTTTCTTTTCAGAGGTTCTTCTTGATGAAATTGAATTTATGAGTTTTAGGATGTATTGGTGGAAAATTATGGTGCCCTCATGGTGATTTTTTATAAGAGGAGTTTCATTTTTGTTTCTTTCATTTTATTGAATTTATTGTAAACATCTATTAACTACAGCAACACACAAGTATCAAAAATCACCACATTATAATAAAGCAAAACAAAGTTACAGGAAAGCAAGTAACCTAAAATAACTTCTTTGCTGCCTGCATTGCACAGGTTTGCATTAATGGGTTATGTTCAAGGCATCTGATTAAAGATTTCTGATATAGTATACAGTAATCTTCATACAGTCCATGTATCTTCCTTGGGGTATTGTTTATTGCTGCACAGTCCTAGGTTTCCTTTTTACACCTCTTGTCATCTAGGTCCAGTTACATGAATTCATATCCCTCTTTACACTTTCTAATAGAGGCTTCTCTGCTGAGCCTTGTGTGCACAAGCAGCTACATAACACACCAACTGTTTCTGATTTCTCCCATTACTCCAAATAGGAATCCCTGTACTATGGTATGCCTATTATACAGCAGGAAATCCCAAGTTGAGAAAACTCATGGAAGAAATCTCAATGGGGATCTAACCTATAGAGGAGACAGTGTCAGCCCAGTTTCCCAAGCCACACAGAATTCTGATGGGTGCTTGGAATGCCCATATGCAAATTATACTGACCCCCTCTTTCTTCACAGTAGGCATCAGGTTGCTAAATACATGGCTCTATTCCAATGGCTGCCCTGTGGTCTGGAAATATAATGGGATACCTGAGTGTACAGGTGATGGTAGAGGTGTTGTGGCCTTTGCAGTGTATTGTAGGTATATGAGGATGATTCTGCAGCCCTGATGATCACATGCTATCCCAAATCATTGTGTGGTTTTTACTCATCCTGCAGGAAGATCTACAGGAAAGCCCAATGGCAAATTCCAATTAGGTGAGTGGAAGGGGGAACTTTAATGAAGTGTACCTGGCTAACATTGGCCAGCCTTTTATTTATGCATGCCAGAAATCTCATTCTGGGCCCGAATGCTGCATGACAGTCAAGGTGGTCCTCTGGTTACAAGAACACATGATTCAAGGAGAGGTTGATATTTTTTGTTGAGAGGTTTGGAGGCATGATTGTGTACAGGGATGTAGACACCCAGAGGGCAGGCATGATGGTGTTCACTGAATATTGTTTGTACCTTGGTCCAGGAATTATCATTGCCCTGAAGGATATCTCTGTCCTGGGGGCCAACATACCCTGGATCTCTCAGTTAGAATGATACACATGTAACTGTGAATCCCCACCCCAACTCCCTCTTTTACTCAGTGCTTGTCTTCAGAGAGAATAACAACAAATGTGGGACATATATTTTTCCAGATCTTAAAGCAAGTTTATTAGCAAAGGAAGAAGACTTCCCAGACCCCTGTATTCCAAAACTTGCTGAAGCTCAAGGGATTAGACCCAAGTAGTAATGACTGTGACCATTCTTCTCATATCCCATTAAACCTTGTCAGTGTAATCTCACCCTATTTGACCTTGTGCTTTCATGAGAAATGTCTTTATTTAATTTCTCTTTTCACTGATTTAACATTGTTTTGTATTTCTTGTGTAATAAGGTTTTCTTGAAGAATTTTAAATTTATGTTTAAAAAATGTCAGTTTGTTTAATTATTCTTGTAGTATTTCACTTAAGAACAGAGACATTCTCTTACATATTCACAGGATATTACCACAATCATTAAATTAACAATGTTCTAGTTCAAATATCTCATCAATGGGCCGGGTCTCCACCTGACCAATTACCCAATCATGTTCTATTGGTGAAGCAAAATGTTTATAGTAATTATAATGATAGAAATGTTGAAAGCCACAAAACAAAAATAGTGTCCAGTCTCATATCAAACATGGCATTTCTTTTCAGCCATATTTATTATCTTTCATCTGAATATATCTCAAATATTTCCTTCATCTGGACATATTAGAAAACTGCTCACCCATCCTTTTAAAGAATATTCCTCAAATTTTGTTTCTTTTCAAAGGTTGATCTGGATGAAATTCAGTTTGAGTTTTAGGCTGTATTGGCAGAAAATTATGGTACCTTCATGGTCATTTTTTTTAAATGTGAAGTTTCATTTATTTTTTTTTTCATTTTACTGAATATATTTTGAACATTATCTATTAGCTACAACACAGAAGTATCAAAAATCACAACTTTATAATAAAGCAAAGCAATGTTTCAGGAAAGCAAGTAACCTGAAATAACTTCTTTGCATACTGCATTCCACAAGTTTGTATTAATGTGTTATTTTAAAAGCATCTTATTAAAGATTTCTAATATTATCAACAGTACTCTTTATACAGTCCATGTATCTTCCATGAGGTATTGTTTATTGCTGCACAGTCCTAGGCTTCCTTTTTCCCCCTCATGTAATCTAGTACCTGTTACATGATATCACATCCCTCATATCCAGTTTCAATACAAGCTTTTCTGCTGAGCCTTGTGTACACAAGCAACTACACACCACAACTGTTTCTGAATCTTTCCCATTAATCCAAATAGGAATCCCTGTTTCCTGGTGTGTCTAATATACAGCAGAAAATACCAAGTGAGAAAACTCATGGAAGAAATCTCCCTGTGTCTTGAAACTTTGGAGGATGCAGTGTCAGCATAGGTTCATAAGCAGCATAGAAATCTGGCAGGTGCTTGGAATGCACATATGCAAATTATGCTTACACTCTTCCACCTCTCAATAGGCATCAAGTTGCTAAGCAACAGGGCTCTATTCCAATGGGTGCCCTGTGGTCTGAAAATATAATGGGATCCACAAGAAGTGTGCAGGAGATGGTGGAGGTGTTGTGGCCTATGCAGTTTGTTGTATGTATATGAGGATGATTCTGCAGCCCCAGGGATCATCTGAAACCCTGAAGGATGGTGAGGAATTGAATCTCTCTGTAGGAAGCTCTACAGGAATGTCCAGGAGCAAATTCCAGTTGGGTGTGGTGTATGGGGAAATTTAATGAAGTGCCCCTGACCAAGTTTGGCCTTCCTATCTATTTCCAATGACACAGAAATTCACACTGAAGCTCAGACAGACAGCTTAGCATCCCAGGTGCTCACCTAGCAGAGACTACCATGAGGCATGCCCATGTGAAGTCAATGAACCCACTTTATGTCAGGGAAATTTGGACAATTTTGAGGTGTCTGAACTGTCCACTGTTTATAGCTGACATGATGGTTGGTTCATGGTGGTCTTAGTGGTGGGATTTCTGGCTTTATTTATGCTTGCCAGAAATCTGATTCTGGGCACAAATGCTGCATGGCAGTCAAGGTAGTCCTGTGATGAAGAGAACACATGAAACATGGAGAGGCTGATATGTTTTTGTTGAGGTGGTTGGAGGCATTATTGAGTACAGGGATGGAGACTCCCAGAGAGCAGGCATGATGCTGTACACTGAATATTGTTTGTTCCTTGGTCCAGGAATTATCATTGCCCTGATGGATATCCTTTCCTGGGAGCCAACATACCTTGGCTCTGTCAGTTAGAATGATACAGATGTAACTGTCAGTTCCCACCTTGAGCCCCCTTTTACATGTTGCTGGTCTTGGGATAGATTAACCACAAATGTGGCACATATTTTGTTCCAGATCTGAAAGCAAGTTTATTAGCAAAGGAAGAAGACTTCCCCTACCTCTCCATTCCCAAATTTGCTGAAGCCCAAGGGAGTAGGCCGAAGTGGCACTGATTGTGACCATTCTTCTCATATCTCATTATAGCAGGTCAGTGTAATCTCACCCTGATCTGACCCTCTGTCTCCATGAGAAGGGAAAACAACACATGTGTACTGTCTATTTAATTTCTTTTTTCATCAATTTAACACTATTTCTTATTCTTTGTATGAGAAGGTTTTCTTTAAGAATTTTAAATCTATATTTTAAAAAAATGTCAGTTTCTTCAATTATTCGTATAGTATTTAATTTAAGAGCAGAGATATTCTCTTAAGTTTTCAAAGGAATATTAACACAGTCATTAAACTAAAGTGGTTGTAGTACAAATATCTCATCTAGGGGCCTGGTCCTCAGCTGAACAATTACCCAATCATGTCCTATCAATGAAGCAAAATGTTAATAGTAATAATAATGATAGAAATGTAGAAAGCCACAAAACTAAAATAGTGTCCAGTCTCATATCAAATGTGGCAATTCTGAGGGAAACCAGATACTGAATATTTCTTCCCTCTGAGACCTGAGCCTGTTCTGGTCTGGGAAAACCTGATTTGGATAACCAAGGAAACCATACCTAGACAACAGAAAATTATAACCTACACTAAGAAAAACAAAGTTATGGCCCAGTCAAAGGAACAAATGTACACTTCAACTGAGATACAGGAAGTTAAACTAATGCTAAATCAAATCAAAAAGTTTAGAGAAGATATTGCAAAAGAGATAGAGGCTGTAAAGGAAGCACTGGGCATGTATATGGCAGAAATCAAAAGTTCAAAAAATCAACCAGTAGAATATATGGAAATGAAAAGCACAACACAAGAGATGAAAGACACAATGGAAACATACAACAGCAGATCTCAAGAGGCAGAAGAAAACACTCAGGAACTGGAGAACAAAACACCTGAAAGCCTACAGGCAAAGGAGCAGATGGAGAAAAGAATGAAAAAATATGAGCAATGTCTCCGGGAACTCAAGGATGAAACAAAGTACAATAATGTACGTATCATTGGTGTCCCAGAAGGAGAAGAGAAGGGGAAGGGGGCAGAAGCAATAATAGAGGAAATAATGAAAATTTCCCATCTCTTATGAAAGACATAAAATTACAGATCCAGGAAGCACAGCATACTCCAAACAGAAGAGATATGAATAGGCCTACACCAAGACACTTAATCAGATTATCAAATGTCAAAGACAAATAGAGAATCCTGAAAGCAGCAAGAGAAAAGTGATCCATTACTTACAAAGGAAGCTTAATAAGACTATGTGCAGATCTCTCAGCAGAAACCATGGAGGCAAGAAGGAAGTGGTGTGATATATTTAAGATACTGAAAGAGAAAAACCACCAACCAAGAATCCTATATCCAGCAAAGCTGTCCTTCAAATATGAGGGAGAGCTCAAAATATTTTCTGACAAACAGACAATGAGAGACTTTGTGAACAAGACACCTGTCCTACAGGAAATACTAAAGGGAGCACTACAGGGTGATAGAAGACAGGAGTGCGTGGTTTGGAACACAATTTTGGGAGATGGTAGCACAACAATGTAAGTACACTGAACAAAGATAACTATGAATATGGATGAGAGAGGAAGGTGGGGAGCATGTGAGACACCACAAGAAAGGAGGATAGATAAAGACTGGGACTATGTAACTTGGTGAAATATAGAGCATTCAACAATTGTGATAAAATGTACAAATATGTTCTTTTATGAGGAAGAACAAGCAAATGTCAACCTTACAAGGTGTTGAAAATGGGGAGACATTGGGGGAGGGATGCAATCAGCATAAACTAGAGACTGTAACTAATAAAATCATTGTATCATGCTTCCTTTAATGTAACAAAGGTGATATACCAAGGTAAATGCAGATGGGAGAGGGGATAGGGGAGGCATGTTGGACACTTGACATTGGTGGTGTTGTCTGATTCTTTGTTCTACTTTGATTTAAGGTTGTTTTTCCTTTTGCTGCTTCCTAGCTGTCATTTAGTTTTCTTCTTTCTTTTGCCTCTCTACCTTTTTTGACTCTCCCTCCTGCCTTGTGGAAGAAATGTAGATGCCCTTATATAGATAGTGGTGAAGATGGTGAACACATAAATGTATGACCATGCAGAGAACCATCGATTATTTACTTGGGATGGAATGCATGGTGAGTGAAAAAAACCATATTAAAAAAAAATGGGTTGATGACAAAACCTCGAGGGCAATATACTGAGTGAAATAAGCCAGACACATAAGGACAATTATGGCAGGGTCTCAGTGATAGGAATTAATTATAATATGTAAACTCATAGACATGAAATATAAGGTGCCAAGGTATAGGACGATGTTTAAGAATCGGGAGTGGTTGCTTAGTATGAGCAGAATGTTCAACTAGGATGAACTTAAATGTTTGGAAATGAACAGGGGTGTTGGTAGCAAGATGTGAGAATAACTAACAGTGCCAAATGGTGTGTGAATGAGGTGGAAAGGGGAAGCTCAGAGTCATATATGTTACCAGAAGGAAAGTTGGAGGTCAAAACATGGGAATGTATAAAACTGAATCCTATGGTGGGCAATGTCCATGATCAACTGTACAAATACTAGAAATCGCTTCCATGAACCAAAACAAATGTATGACAATACAATTAGAAGTTAATAATAGAGGGGCATATAGGGAAGAACTATATACCTATTACAAACTATATACTACAGTTAGTAGTATTTCAACATTTTTTCATAAACAGTAACAAATATACTATATCAATACTACTAGTCAACAATTGAGGGGGGTTGGTTAGGGATAGGGGAGGATTAGAGTTTCCTTTTCTTTTTTTCTTTTTTCATCTTTCACTTTATTTCTTGTCTGTAGTAATGAAAAGTTTCTAAAAATTGAACAAAAATTAAGTGTGATGGATGCACAGCTGTATGAGGGTACCCAGGGGCAAGTGATTGTACACTTTGGATCTTTGGATAATTGTATGGAAACTGAACAATCTCAATAAAAATGAAAAAAATGTGGCAATTCTTTTACAGGCATATTTATTCTCTTTCATCTGAATATATCTCAATTATTTCCTTCAGCTGGACATGTTAGAAAACTGCTGAACCATCCTTTTAAAAAAATATTCCTCAAATAATGTTTCTTTTCAAAGGTTCTACTTGATGAAATTGAGTTTATTACTTTTTGGCTGTATTGGCAGAAAATTATGGTGCCCTCATGGTGATTTTTATTTAAATGAGAAGTTTCATTTTTGTTTCATTCATTCTATTGAATTTATTTTAAACATTATCTATTAGCTACAACACACAAGTATAAAAATTCACAATTCTATAATAAAGCAAACCAAAGTTTCAGTAAAGCAAGTAAACTGAAATAACTTCTTTGCTTCCTGCATTGCACAAGTGTGCATTAATGGGTTATCTTCAAGGCGTCTGATTGAAGATTTCTAATATTATAAACTGTATTCATCATACAGTCCATGTATCTTCTTGGGGTATTGTTTATTTCTGCAAACCCCTAGGTTTCCTTTTTCCCACTCTTGCCATCTGTGTCATTACATGACTTCAAATCCCTCATATCCACTTTCAGAGTTCTCTCTGCTGAGCCTTGTGTGCACAAGTACATACACACAACATCAAATGTTTCTGAATCTTTTTCATTACTCCAAATAGGAAACCCTGTACCCTGGTGTGTGTAATATTCAGCAGGAAATCCCAAGTTGAAAAACTCATGGAAGAAATCTCAGTTGGGCTCAAAACTTTTGTGGAAACTGTGTCAGTCCAGGTTCCTCAGTGGCATAGAATTCTGGAGATTACATGGAATGCACATATGCAAATTACACTGACCCTCTCCTACCTCACAAAAGGCATCAGGTTGCTAAGAAACAGGGCTCTATCACAATGGCTGCCCTGTGGTCTGAAAATATAAGGGGATCCCCAAATGTTCAGGTGATGGTGGAGGTGTTGTGGCCTGTGAAGATTGTTGTCAGTATCTGAAGATGACTTTGCAGCCCTAAGGATCACCTGCAGCCTGGATGGATGGTGAAGTTTTGACTCAGCCCAGAGGAAGCTCTACTGGAATGCTGAGGGCAAATTCCAGTTGGGTGTGGTGTAGGGGGAAATTTAATGAAGTTCCCCTGGCCAAGCTTAGGCCTGCCTGTTTTTTTCTGATGACACAGAAATTCTCAATGAATTGAAGACAAGAAGCTTAGCATCCCGTATGCTCACTTAGCAGAGCCTACCATGAGACATGCCCATGTGAAGTCAATGAACCCACTTTATGTCAGGCACATTTGGACAACTTTTAGGTTTCTGACCTGTCCACTGTTTATAGCTGACATGAGGATTGTTCATGGATGTCTTATTGGTGGGATTTCTTGCTTTATTTACACATGCCAGAAATCTCATTTTGGGCCAAAATTCTGTATGACAGTCAATGTTGTCCTGTGATGAAGAGAACACATGACATGTGGAGAGGCTGATATTTTATTCTTAAGAGGGTTTGAGGCATGATTGGGAACAGGAATGGAGCACCCAGAAGGCAGGCATGATGGTGTACACTGAATATTGTTTGTATCTTGGTCCAGGAATTATCATTGCCCTGAGGGATCTCCCTGTCCTGGGGGCCAACATACCCTGGCTCTGTCAGTTAGAATGGTACACATGTAACTGAATGCCCACAAGTCCCCCATTTACATGATGCTGGTCTTGGGAGAGATTTACCACAAATATGGCACACATTTGGTTCCAGATCTGAAAGCATGTTTATTAGCAAAGGAAGAAGACTTCCCCAATTTCTCCATTCCCAAATTTCCTAAAGCCCAAGGGAGTAGGCCCAAGTGGAACTGAATGTGACCATTCTTCTCATATCCCATTAAAGCAGGTCAGTGTAATCTCACATTGATCTGACCCTGTGCCTTCATGACTAGGGAAACCAACACATGTGTAGTGACTTTATCTAACTTCTTTTTTCACCAGTTTAACATTGTTTCATATTCCTTCTATGGAAAGGTTTTCTTTAAGAATTTTACATTTCTGTTCAAAAAATGTCAGTTTCTTTAATTGTTCTTGTAGTATTTCACATAGGAACAGAGACATTCTCTTACATGTTCACAGGAATATTACCTCAATCATAAAATTAACCTGGTTGCAGTACAAATATCTCATCTAGGGACCTGGTATCCACCTGAAAAATTACCCAATCATGTCCTATTGACCAAGCAGAAAGTTAATAATAATAATAATGATAGAAGGGTAGAAAGCCACAGAATAAAAATAGTGTCCAGTCTCTTATTAAACATGGCATTTCATTTACAGGGATATTTATTCTCTTTCATCTGAATATATCTCAATATTTCCTTCATCTGGACATATTAGAAAACTGCTGAACCATCCTTAAAGAATAATCCTCAAATTTTGTTTCTTTTCAGAAGTTCTTCCTGATGAAATTGAGTTTATGAGTTTCAGGCTGTATTGGCAGAAAATTATGTTGCCCTCATGGTGATTTTTTTTAATGAGAAGATTCATTTTTGTTTCTTTCATTTTATTGAATTTATGTTAAAACTTGTCTATTAGCTACAACAGACAAGTATCAAAAATCACCACTTTATAATAAAGCAAAGCAAAGTTTTAGGAAAGCAAGTAACCTGAAATAACTTCTTTGCTTCCCACATTGCACAAGTTTGCATTAATGGGTTAACTTCAAGGCATCTGATTAAAGATTTCTGATATTATAAACAACAGTCTTCATACAGTCCTTGTATCTTCCTTGAGGTATTTGTTTATTGCTTCACAGTCCTAGGTTTCCTTAATCCCCCTCTTGTCATCTACCTTCAGTTACATGACTTCACAGCCCTCATATCCACTTTCAAATAGAGGCTTCTCTTCTGCACAAGTTTATTAGCAAAGGAAGAAAATTTCCCCAACCTCTCCATTCCCAAATCTGCTGAAACATAAGGGAGTAGGCCCAAGTGGCACTGATTGTGACCATTCTTCTCACATCCCATTAAAGCAGTTCAGTGTAATCTCACCTGATCTGACCCTGTGTCTCCATGAGGAGGGAAACCAACACATATATACTGTCTTTATTTAATTTCTTTTTTCACTGATTTAACATTGTTTCATATTCATTGTATAAGAAGGTTTTCTTAAGAAATTCAAATTTATATTTTAAAAATATCACTTTCTTTAATTATTCTTGTAGTATTTCATTTAAGAGCAGAGACATTCTCTTATGTTTTCAAAGGAATATTACCACAATCATTAAGTTAAACTGGTTGTAGTACAAATATCTCATCTAGGGGCCTGGTCCTCAGCTGAACAATTACCCAATCATATCCTATAAACCAAGCAAAATGTTAATAGTAATAATAATGATAGAATTGTAGAAAGCCACAAAACTAAAATAGTGTTCATTTTCATATCAAACATGGGAATTCTTTTACAAGTATATGTGTTCTCTTTCATCTGAATATATCTCAATTATTTCCTTCATCTGGACATATTAGAAAATGGCTGAACCATTATTTTAAAAAATATTCCTCAAATATTCAGAGATAGACTGTGGTGATGAACGCATAACTATGTTATCATACTGTGGACAGTGGATTGTATATCATGGATGATTGTATGGTGTGTGAATGTATTTCAATAAAACTTAATTTAATAAAAAATAAATAAATATTCCTCAAATTGTGTTTCTTTTCAGAGGTTCTATTTGAAAATGAGTTTATTAGTTTTAGGCTGTATTGGCAGAAAATTATGGTGCCCTCATGGTGATTTTTTTAAAATGAGAAGTTTCAGTTTTGTTTCTTTCATTTTATTGAATTTATTTTAAACACTATCTATTAGCTACAACACACAAGTATAAAAATTCACAATTTTATAATAAAGCAAACCAAAGTCTCAGTAAAGCAAGTAACCTGAAATAACTTCTTTGCTTCTTGCATTGCACAAGATTGCATTAATGGGATATCTCCAAGGCATCTGATCAGTCTAATACTGTAAACAGTACTCTTCATACAGTCTATGTATCTTCCTTGTCACATATTTTAATGCTGCACAGTCCTAGGTTTCCTTTTTCCCCCTCTTGTCATCTAGTTCCAATCACACGACTTCTCATCCCTCATATCCACTTTCAAATAGAGACTTCTCTGTTGAGCCTTCTGTGCACAACCAGGTACACACCACACCATCTGTTTCTGAATCTTTCCTGTTACTCCATATAGGAATCCCTGTACCCTGTTGTATCTAATATACAGCAGGAAAACCCAAGTTGAGGAAACTCATGTTAGAAATTTCCCTGGGGCTGGAACATGTGGAGGAGCAGTGTCTGCCCAGGTTCCAAAGCAGCATAGAATTCTGGCAGGTGCTTGGATTGCACAAATGCAAATTATGCTGACCTTCTCCTACCTCACAATAGGCATCAGGGTGCTAAGCCAACAGGGATCTATCCCAATGGCTGCCTTGTGGGCTGAAAATATAATGGAATTTCAATGTGTGTACATGATGGTGGAGGTGTTATGGCCTGTGCAGTTTTTTGTAGGTATATGAGGATGATTCTTCAGACTTCAGTACCAACTGTAGCCCTGATGGGTGGTAGGGATTGACTCTCCCTGGAGGAATCTCTACAGTAATGCCCAAGGGCAAATTACAATTGGGTGTGGGGTATCGGGAACTTTAATGAAGTGCACCTGGCAAAGCTTGGCCCTGCCTTTTTTTTTTTCCAATGGCACACAAATTCCTGCTAAGTCTAAGACTAGCAGCTTAGCATCCCAGTTTCTCACTTAGGAGAGCTTATCATGAGGTCTGCCTATGTGAAATCAATGAACCCTTTTTATGTCAGGGAAATTTGGATGACTTTGAGGTGTCTGAACTCTCCATTGTTTATAGCTGACATGAGGATTGGTTCTTGGCTGTCTTCATGGTGCGATAGCTTGCTTTATTTATGCTTTCCAGAAATCTCATTCTGGGCCCAAATGTTGCATGACAAAGTGGTCCTCTGATGAAGAGAACACATGATACATGGAGAGGCTGAAAATTTTTGTTTAGTGTGTTGGAGGCATGATTGGGTACAGGGTTGGAGACTCCCAGTTGGTAGGCATGATGTCCTCTGAATATTGTTTGTTCCTTGGTCCAGTAAATATCATTGCACTGAGGGATATCCCTATCCTTGGTACCAATATACCCTGGCTCTGTCAGTCAGACTGATACACATGTAATTGTGAATACCAACCCCAAATCTTCCATTTACATGGTGTTGGTCTTGGGAGAGATTAACCACAAATGTGGCCAGTATTTTGTTCCAGATCTAAAATCAAGTTTATTAGAAAAGGAAAATTTCCCCATCATCTCCATTCTCAAATTTTCTGAAGACCAAGGAAGTAGGCCCAAGAGGAACTGACTATGACCATTCTTCACATATCCCATGAAAACAGGTCAGTGTAATCTCATGCTGATCTTACCCTGTGCCTTCATGAGGAGGGAAACCAACACATGAGAATGTCCTTATTTAATTTCTTTTTTCACCAATTTGATATTGTCTCATATTCCCAGTATAATAAGGTTTGCTTCAAGAATTTTAAATGCATGTTTAAAACAATGTCAGTTTCTTTAATTATTCTTGTGGTATTTCACTTAAGAACAGAGACATTCTCTTATGTATTCACAGGAACATTACCACAATAATTAAATTATCCTGGTTGTAGTACAAATATCTCAACTAGGGGCTTGGTTCCCAACAAAAGAATTACCCAATCATGTCCTATCTACCAAGTAAATTGTTGATAGTAAAAATAATGATAGAAATCTAGAAAGGCAGAAAACAAGAGTAGTGTCCAGTCTCATATCAAACCTGGCATTTCTTTACAAGTATATTTCTTCTCTTTCATCTGAAAATATCAAAATTACTTCCCTCATCTGGACATATCAGGAAACTGCTGATCCATCCTTTTAAAGAATATTCCTCAAATTGTGATTCTTTTCAGAGGGTCTGCCTGATGAAATTGAGTTTATGAGTTTTAAGCTGTATTCATAGAAAATTATTTTGCCCTCATGGTGAGTTGTTCTTATGTGAGAAATTTAATTTTGGTTTCTTTTATTGTATTGAGTTCATTTTAAACATTATCTATAAGCTACAACAACACACAATTATCAAAAATCATCACATTATAGTAAAGCAAAACAAGGTTTCTGGAAAGGAAGTAACCTGAAATAAATTCTTTGCTTCCCACATTGCACAAGTTTGCATTAGTGTATTATATTCATGGCATACGACTCAAGATTTCTAATATTATTAACAGTACTATTGATACTTTCCATGTGTCTTCCTTGGGGCACAGTTTCTTGCTGCACAGTCCTAGGTTTCCTTTTTCTCCCTCTTGTCTTGCTGTTACAAGTTACATTACTTCACATACCTCATATCCACTTTCAAATAGAGGCCTCTCAGCAAACCTTGTGTGCACAAGCAGCTACACACCACACCAAATGTTTCTGAATCTTTCCCTTTACTCCAAATAGGAATCTCTACCATGGTCTCTCTAATATACAGCAGGAAAACTCAACTTCAGAAACCTCAGGGAAGAAATCTCACTAGGGCTCAAACCTGTGGAGGAGTCAGTGTCAGCCAAGGTTCCAAAGTGGCATAGAATTCTGGCAGGTGCTTGGAATTAGCATGTGCAATTTAAGCTGACCCTCTACTATCTCACAATAGGCATCAGGTTGCTAAGCAACAGAGCTCTTTCCCAATGGCTGCCCTGTGGTCTGAAAATATAATGGGATCCCCAAGTGTGCAAATGATGGTGGAGGTGTCATCTGAGCAGTTTGTTGTAGGTTTATGAGGATGATTCTGCAGCCAAGAGAATAATCTGCAGCCCCAATGGATGGTGATGGTTTGACTCCCCATGGAGGAATCTCTACAGGAATGCCAAAGGGCAAATTCCAATTGGGTTTCTGGTAGGGGGAACTTTAATGAAGTGACTCAGGCCACTGTTGGGCCTGCCTTTTTTTCCCAATGGCACAGAAATTCCCACTGAATCTAAGACAAGCAGCTTAGCATCCTGGATACTCACTTAGCAGAGCCTACCAAGAGGCATGCCAATGTGAAGTCAATGAACCAACTTTATGTCAGGTAAATTTGGACAACTTTGAGTTGTCTGACCTGTCCACTGTGTATAGCTGACATGAGGATTGGTTCATGGCTGTCTTAATGGTGAGATTTCTTGCTTTATCTCTGCTTGCCAGAAATCTCATTCTGGGCCCAAAAGCTGCATGACAGTCAAGGTGGTCCTTTGATGAAGAGAACACATGATACATGGAGAGTCTGATATATTTTGGTGAGTGAGTTGGAGGCATGATTTTGTACAGTCATGTAGACTCCAAGAAGGCAGGCATCATGGTGAACACGGAATAATGTTTGTTCTTTGGTCCAGGAATTATCATTGCCCTATGGAAAATTGCTGTCTTGGATACAACAAAACCTGGCTCTGTCTGTTAGAATGATACACATGTAACTGTGAATGCCCACCCCAAGCCCCCTTTTACATGGAGGTGTCCTTGGGAGAGATTATCTACAAATGTAGCACATTTTTTTTTCAGATCTGAAAGCAAGTTTATTAGCAAAGGAAGAAAGCTTCCCTGACCTCTTCATTCCCAAATTTGCTGAAGCCTGAGGGAATAGGTCCAAGTGGCACTGACTTTACCATTCTTTTCATATTCCATTAAAGCAGGTCAGTGTAATCTCACCCTGATCTGACCCTGTGCTTTCATGAGGAGGGAAACCAACATATGTGAACTGTCTTTATTTAATTTCTTTTTCCAATTTAACATTGTTTCATATTCCTTGTATAAGGTTTTCATTAAGTTTTAAATTTATGTTTTAAAAAATGTCTGCCTCCTTAATTATTCTTGCAGTATTTCACTTAAGAACAGAGACATTCTCCTACATATTCACAGGAATATTACCACAATCATTAAATTAACCTAGTTGGAGTATAAATGTCTCATCTAGGGGCCTGGTCCCCCTTGAACAATTACCCAATCATGTCCCATTGACCAAGGAAAATGTTATTAGTAATAATAATGATAGAAATGTAGAAAACCACAAAACAAAAATAGGGTCCAGGCTCATATAAAGCATTGCATTTCTTTTACAGGTATATTTATTCTCTTTCATCTGTATATTTCAATTATTTCCCTCATCCGGACATATCAGAAAACTGCTGAACCATCTTTTTAAAAATGTTGCTCAAATTCTGTTTCTTTTCAGAGGTTGTCCCTGATGAAATTGAGTTTATGGGTTTTAGGCTGTATTGGCAGGAAATTATGGTGCCATAATGGTGACTTTTTTTAAATGAGAAGTTTCATTTTTGTTTCTTTCATTTTATTGAATTTATTTTAAACATTATCTATTAGCTACAACAACACACAAGTATAAAAAATCAACACTTTCTGATAAAACAAAGCAAAATTTCAGTAAATCAAATAATGTGAAATAACTTCTTGGCTTCCTGCATTGCATCAGTTTGCATTAATGTATTATAATCAAGGCATCTGATTAAAGATTTCTAATATTATGAACAGTAATCTACATACATTCCATGTATCTCCCTTGGGTTATTGTTTGCTCCACAGTCCTAGGTTTCCTTTTTCCTCCTCTCGTCATCTAGTTCCAGTTACATGAATTCACATCCTTCATATCCACGTTCAAATACAGGCTTCCCTGCTGAGCCTTGTGTTCACAAGCAGCAACACAACACACCAACAGTTTCTGAATCTTTTCCATTACTCCAAATAGGAATCCAGTACCCTGGTATGTCTAATATACAGCAGGACATCCAAAGTTGAGAAAACTCATGGAAGAAATTTCACTTGGGCTTGAACCTGTAGAGGAGACAGTGTCAACCGAGGTTCCAAAGCAGCACAGAATTCTGGTGGGTGTTTGGAATGTGCATATGCAAATTATGCTGACCCTCTCCTACCTCACAATTGTCTTCAGGTTGCTAAGCAGTTGTGCTCTATCCCAATGGCTGTCCTGTGGTCTAAAAATATAATGGGATCCACATGTGTTCAGGTGATGGTGATGGTGTTGAGGCCTGTGAAGATTGTTGTAGGTATATGAGGAAGATTCTGCAGCCCCAAGTATCACCTGAAGACCCAATGGATGGTGAGTGTGTGATTCTCCCTGGCGGAAGCTCTACAGGAATGCCCAAGGGCAAATTCCAATTGTGTGTGGGGTAGGGGGAACATTAAGTGTCCCTGGCCAAGCTTGTGCCTGCCTGTACTTTCCAATTGCACAGAAATTCCCACTGAATCTAATACAAGCACCTTAGCTTCCCAGGTGCTCACATAGCATAGACTACCATGAGGCATGCCCATGTGAAGTCAATGAACCCACTGTATGTCAGGGAAATTTGGACAACTTTGGGTTGTCTGAACTGTCCACTGCTTATAGCTGACATGAGGATTGGTTCATGGCTGTCTTAGAGGTGGGAATTCTTGCTTTATTTATGCTTGCAAGAAATCTCCTTCTGGGTCAAATGCTGCCTGGCAGTCAAGGTGGTCCTGTGTGTAAGAGAACACATGATATGTGGCAAGGCTGATAGTTTTGTTGAGTGGGTTGCAGGCATGAATGTGTACAGGAATGGAGACTCCAAGAGGGAAGGCATGATGGTGTACACTGAATATTGCTTGTTCCTTGCTCCAGGAATTATCATTGCACTGAGGGCTATCCCTGACCTGGGGGTCAACATACCCTGACACTGTCAGTTAGAATGACACACATGTAGCTGTGAATGCACACCCCAAGTCCCCCTTTTACATCATGCTGGTCTTGGAAGAGGTTATCCACATATGTGGCACATCTGAAAGCATGTTTATTAGCAAGGAAGAAGACTTCCTGGACCTCTAAATTCCTGACTTGCTGAGGCCCAAGGGAGTAGGTCCAAGTGGCACTGTCTGTGACCATTGTTCTCATATCCCATTAAAGCAGGACAGTGTAATCTCACCCTTATCTGACCCTGTGCCTTCATGAGGAGGGAAACCAACACATGTGACCTGTCTATTTAATTTCTTCTTTCACCAATTTAACACTGTTTTACATTCCTTGTATAAGGTTTTCTTTAATAATTTTAAATTTATGTTTTAAAAAATGTCAGTTTCTTTAATAATTCTTGTAATATTTCACTTAAGTGCAGAGCCATTCTCTTACATACTCACAGGAATATTAACACAATCATTAAATTAACCTGTTGTAGTATAAATATCTCATTTAGTAACCTGGTCCCCACCTGAACAATTACCCAAGCATGTCTTATAGACCAAGCAAAATGTTAATAGTAATAATAATGATAAAAATGTAGAAAGCCACAAAACAAAAATAGTGTCCAGTCTCATATCAAACATGACATTTATTTTACATGTATATTTATTCTCTTTCATCTGAATATATCTCAATTATTTCCTTCATCAGGGCATATTAGAAACTGCTGAACCATCTTTTTAAAGAATATTCCTCGGGGGCAAGATGGCAGAGTGGTGAGGAACAGAATTTCGTCTCTCCCCTAGAGCAGCTGGCAATTACCCAAGAACTATGTGAAACAGTGTTTTCGGGGTCTCCAGTAACCAGTCACACATTGGACACAAGTTTGGAATTGGAGGAAAAGCTGAGATTGCAGCGAACATTGTAAGTTCCCCGGACCAGGGGTCTGGCGCCCCTCCCCACCCAGGCCTCACAGACTGTCTTGCTGCCGGCTCCCTGAAAGGGGGTGGGGACCAAAAAACAGCAATCTGCTGAGGGCAAGAAGGGAGGCTCAACCCAGCCTCAACTGCAGAATTAATTAACAAATTAATTAACTAACTTTGGGAGCTGGGGTGCTAAAGAAGGGCTGGACTCCGAGAAGTGGGGGCATGTAAAAGCGGGCACCCATTCCCGGACACCAAAAAAGCCATTTTTTTTCCCCTACATTTTGTCCCTTCTGGCTTCTCACTGATCCCTTATCTTTTTGCATTTCAATAGCCCCCTGCACGGGTGGAACTGAAGTGGTTGGAGAGTAATTATCAGACAATAGCCCAAAGCATATCTTTAAATGCTCTATTCTGACACTGACAAAACTTCCAGGCTGGGGAAAGACTTTTAAAAGAGACTCTTTTTTTTTTTTTTCCTTTTTTCTTTTTCTTGATTTCTTTTCTATTTTTTTTTTTAAATCTAAAAGTAATATATGTGGTTATTTTCTATTGGAAAGCCCAGGTTGAGGAACTAGGCTGGGCTTGGGGGAGACAGAGTACCCACAGTGTCTTTGAATTCCATATTCACTACTGAAAGCCTCCACCCCATCTTTAATTGGCAACTCAGGCTGACCAAGGAATCTACCTGGAGAGGCCCCAAAGAGGAGAGAGGAGAAGGGAATAGTGCCCCTGAGAGACAACTGGAGTTCTGAGGACTGGGAGAGTGGAGGGAGGTCCAGCTCAACTGGCAGTCCTCCTTCTGGGAATTCAGAACCCAGGGGTTGGAATTCAGATTCTGGCTTCAGTCAGCCATGCCCCTGACAGGATCAGAGTCATCAGGAGAACTAAAGGCTCCATACCTCCTTACACTGGTGGGGGAGCTGCGGGCTGACCAGCGCCACCTGCTGGACAGGAGAGGAAAAGCACCAGTTCTAAAGGCCTCATAGCAGGGTCTCATTCTCAGGAAAACTCCATACCCTCCCAATGAGACCTGGGCCTCACTAGACTGGGAAAATCTGACTAGGGTTGACCATATCTGAGGAGACCCACTCACAAAATGGTTACATAGAGGCAGAGCAAGAAACAGAAAAAACAAGAGGGGAAAAAATCTGATCAACTAAATAGAACCTAAGTTAGAGGTCTAGAATAAGTTGAACTGAATAACAGGGGCCAGAGAACAAAGCCAACCAACAAGAAAACCACTAGGTAAAAGACAGAAAACAAGCTCCAAAATAAACTAATCAAGAAAATCAGATGCCTAGACAACTTAAGATAACAAGCCATACCAGGAAACATGAAAATATGGACCAGCCAAAGGAGCAAACTAATAGCTGAGCTGAGACACAGGAGTGGAGGCAACTAATGCTAAATAAATTTGATGAAATGAAGGAAGATATAGCAAAAGAGCTGAAGGATATAAAGAAGACACTGGCTGACCATAAAGAAGAATTCATAAACTTCGAAAAAGCAAATGGCAGAACTCATGGAAATGAAGGCCACAATGGAGGAGATGAAAAACACAATGGAGGGACACAACAGTAGATTTGAACAGGCAGAAGAAAGGATCAGTGAACTGGAAGACAGGTCATTTGAATTCATACAAAAGAACAGATGGTGAAAAAAATGGAAAAATATGAGCAGGGTCTTAGGGAGCTGAGTGACAACATGAAATGCACAAATATACGTGTTATGGGTATCCCAGAAGGAGAAGAGAGGGGAAAAGGTGCAGAAAGAGTAATAGAAGATGCGGTCACAGTTAAATCGTCTGGGGGGGATAGCGGCCGGTTGCTGAACCCTCGGCTCTCGGCGTTGCTTGGAGGGTACCGGTGGCGGGGGCTCTTTCCCGGAGGCGAAGACGAGGCGGGGGACTTGGCCAGGTCCCCGGCGGTGGCGTGCAAGGTGTGGAGGGCGGTGAGAAGGGAAAGACAAGACACTCTTCCTCCAGTAGGGGTAGAACAAAAGAAGGGGCTTTATTCAGGGGGGTAAAGCCAAGAGCGTTTATTAGGGGTGAGCACAGGTTATATAGGCTGGCATAGAGGGCAGGGGTTGTTACAAGCCAATGCTGAGGGGATAAAGGCTAGGATTGGTTCTGAGAGGGTGCGGAGGTTAGGATTGGTTCTAAGAGGGCGCGGAGGTAGTTTGAAAAGGGGTGGGAGTACTCTGGCAACGGTGTCTGGCAACAGTGTATGCGCACTGGTGGTGGCTGGAGTTGCTCTGGCAACGGGGGGTGTGCGGACAAGATAAGGGGGTGGGGAAAAGGCGGTTCCCTCCGGCAAGCCTCCCCTAATGGTTGTATTTTGGGTGAGGAAATGGGGCCTGCCTCCGGCCTCACTTTCCCAGGCCTGGGGGGCTGTGGAGGGCGCTGTCGCCCGTGCCCACCACCCTCCCCAGGGGCGGATCCGGTCCCCTGGCCCAGGCCCGCCAAGTTGAAGCACGTAATCAGTATCCCGCAAGAAGACATATTCACCAAGTTTCCCAACTCTTATAAAGAATATTCCTCAAATTGTGTTTAATTCCAGAGGTTCTTCTGGATGAAATTGAGTTTATGAGTTTTAGGCAGTATTGGCAGAAAATTATTGTGCCCCGATGTTGATTTTTTAAATGAGAAGTTTCATTTTTGTTTCTTTCATTTTATTGAATTTATTTTAAACATTATCTGTTAGCTACAGCAATACACAAGTAGCAGTAAAAACCACTTTAAAATAAAGCAAAGCAAAGTTTAGGAAAGTAAGTACCCTGAAATTACTTCTTTGCTTCCTGCATTCCACAAGTTTGTATTAATGGGTTATCTTCAACTCATCTGATTAAAAATTTCTAATATTATAAACAGGACTCTTCAGGCAGTCCATGTATCTTCCCTGGGGTATTGTTTATCACTGCACACTCCTAGTTTTCCTTTCTCCCCCTCTTGTCATCTAGTTCCAATTACACGACTTCACATCCCTCAAATCCACTTTCAAATAGAGGTTTCTCTGCTGGGCCTAGTGCACACAAGCAGCTATACATCACACCAACTGTTTCTGAATCTTTCCCTTTATTCCAAATAGGAATCCATGTACCCTGGTGTGTCTAATATACAGCAGGAAATCCCAAGTTTAGAAATCTCATGGAAGAAATCTCACTAGATTTTAACCTGTGGAGACAGTGTCAGCCCAGGTTCCAAAGTGGCATAGAATTCTGGTGGCTGCTTGGAATGTGTATATGCAAATTATGCTGACCCTCTCCTACCTCACAATAGGCATCAGATTGCTAAGCAACAGTGCTCTATCCAAATGGCTGCCCTTTGGTCTGAAAATATAATGGGAACCCCAAGTGTGCAGGTGATGGTGGAGGTTTTGCGGCCTGTGCAGATAGTTGTAGGCATATGACGATGATTCTGCAGCCCTGAGTATAACCTGCAGCTCTGATGATGGTGAGGTTTTGACTCTCCCTGGAGGAAGCTCCTGAAGAATGCCCAAGGGCAAATTCCAATTGTGTGTGGGGTAGATGGAATTTTAATGAAGTGCCCCAGGTCAAGCTTGGGACTACCCTTTTTTTTTCCAATGGCACATAAATTCCTGCTGAATCTAAGACAATCAGCTTACCATCCCAGTTCCTCACTTAGCAAAGCCTATCATGAGGTATGCCCCTGTGAATCAAAGATTCCACATTATGTCAGGGAAATTTGGACAACTTTGAGGTGTCTGACCTGTCCACTGTTTATAGGTGACATGAGGATTGGTTCATGGCTGTCTTAGAGGTGGGATTTCTTGCTTTATTTATACTTCCCAGAAATCTCTTTCTTGGTCCAAATGCTGCATGACATTCAAGGTGCTTCTGCGATGAAGAGAACACGTGATATGTGGAGAGGCTGAAGATTTTTGTTGAGTTGTTGGAGGCATGATTTTGGTAAGGGATGGAGAATCCCAGAGGCCAGGGATGATTGTGTACACTGAATACTGTTTGTCCCTTGGTCCAGGAATTATCATTGCACTGAGGGATATCCGTGTCCTGGGAGACAACATACTGTGGCTCTATAAATTAGAATGATGCACATGTAACTGTGAATGCCAAGCCCAATTCCCCATTTTACATGGTGGTGTCCTTGTGAGAGATTAACCACAAATGTGGCACTTATTTTGTTCCAGATCTGAAAGATAGCTTATTAGCAAAGGAAGACTTCCCCAACCTCTCCATTCCTGGATTTGCTAAAACCCAAAGGAGTAGGCCCAAGTGGCAGTGACTGTGTACATTCTTCTCATACCCCATGAGAGCAAGTCAGTGTAATCTCACCCTGATCTGTCCCTGTGCCTTCTTAAGGAGGGAAAACAAAACAGATGAACTGTCTTTATTTAATTTCTTTTACACTGATTTAACATTGTTTCATATTCCTTGTATAATAAGATTACCTTTAAGAATTTTAAATTTAAGTTCATAAAAAGTCAGTTTCTTTAATTATTCTGGTATTATTTCACTTAAGAACAGAGACATTCTTTACTTATTCACAGGAATATTACCACAAACATTAAATTAACCTGGATATATTACAAATATCTCATCAATCAGTCTGGTCCCCAACTCAACAATTACCCAACCCTGTCCTATCAACCAAGTAAAGTGTTTTTACTTTTTCCCCCTCTTGTCATCTAGTTCCAGTTATATGACTTCACATCCCTCATACGACTTTCAAATAGAAGCTTCTCTGCTGAGCCTTGTGTGAACAAGGAGCTACACACCACAACAACTATTTCTGAATCTTTCCCATTACTGCAAATAGGAATACCTTTACCCTGGGTGTGTCTAATATACAGCAGGAAATCGCAAGATGAGTAATCTCATGGAAGAAATCTTACTGGGGCTTGAACCTGTGGAGCAGTAAATGTCAGCACAGTTCCCAAAATGCCATAGAATTCTGGTGGCTGCTTGGAATGCACATATGCAAATTACACTGACCCTCTCCTACCTCACAATAGGCATCAGGCTGCTAAGCAACAGGGATCTATCCCAATGGCTGCCCTGTGGTCTGAAAATATAATGTGATCCTCAAGTGAGCAGGTGATTGTGGAGATGTGGAGGCCTGTGCACTTTGTTGTAGGTATATGAGGATGATTCTGCAGCCCTGGGGATCACCTGCAGCCCTGATGGATGGTGAGGTTTTGACTCTCCCTGTAGGAAGCTTTACATGAATGCCCAAGGGCAAATTCCAATTGGGTGTTGGGTACAGGCAACATTAATGAAGTGCCCCTGGCCAAGATTTGGCCTGCTTTTTAATTTCCAATGGCACAGAAATTCCCACTGAATGTAAGACCAGCAGCTTAGCATCCCACTTGGTCACTTAGCAGAGCCTAACATGAGGCATTCCCATGTGAAGTCAAGGAACCCACTTTATCACAGGGAAATTTGGAGAACTTTCTGGTGTCTGACCTGTCCACTATTTATAGCTGACATGAGGACTGGTTCATGGCTGTCTTGGTGGTGTGATTTCTTGCTTTATTTATGCTTGCTAGAAATCTCATTCTGGGTCCAAATTCTGCATGACAGGCAAGGTGTTCCTGTGATTGAGAGAACACATGAGAAGTGGGGAGGCTGATATTTTTTGTTGGGTGGGTTGGTGACATGAATGGGTACAGGGTTGGAGACTCCCAGAGTGCAGGCATGATGGTGTACACTAAATATTGTTTGTTCCTTGGTTCAGTAATTATCATTGCCCTGAGGGATATTCCTCTTCTGGGGAGTCAACATACCCTGGCTATGTCAGATAAAATGATACACATGTAACTGTGAATGCCTACCTCAAGAACCCCTTTATCTGTTGCTGGGCTTGGGAGAGATTAACCACAAATGTGGCACATATTTTGTTCCAAATTTGAAAACAAGTTTATTAGCAAAGGAAGAAGACATCCCTAACCTCCACATTCCCAAATTTGCTGAAGCCCAAGACAGTAGGCCCAAGTCACACTGACTGTGAACGTTCTTCTCATATCCCATTAAAGCAGGTCAGTGTAATCTCACCCTGATCTGACCCTGTGCCTTCATGAGGAGGAAAACCAACACATGTGAACTGTCTTTATTTAATTTCTTTGTTTACTGATAGAACATTGTTTCATGTTCCTTGTATAAGGTTTTCTTGAAGAATTTTAAATTAATGTTTAAAAAATGTCAGTTTCTTTAATTATTCTTCTAGTATTTCATTTAAGAACAGAGACATCCTCTTACATACTCACAGGAATACTACCACAATCATAAATTAACCTGGTTGTCATAAATTTACCACATCTAGGGTACTGATCCTACTTGAAAAATTACCCATTCATGTCCTATCCAACAAGCAAAGTGTTAATAGTAATAATAATGATAGAAATGTAGAAAGCCACAAAACAAAAATAGGGTCCAGTCTCATATCAAGCATGACATTTCTTTTACAGGTATATTTATTCTTTTTCATCTTAATATATCTCAGTTATTTCCTAATCTGGACATATCAGGAAACTGTAGAACCATCCTTTTAAAAAGTATTCCTCAAATTGTGTTTCCTTTCAGTGGTACTTCCTGATGAAATTCAGTTTATGTGTTTTAGGCTGTATTGCTAAATATTATGGTACCCTCATGATGATTTTTTTAATGAGAAATTTCATTTTTGTTTCTTTCATTTTAATGAATTTATTTTACACATTATCCATTAGCTTAAAACAACTAATAAGTATCAAAATCACCACTTTATAATAAAGGAAAGCAAGAGTTTCAAGTAAGTAAACTGAAATAACTTCTTTGCTTCCTGCTCTGCACAAGTTTCCATTAATGGGTTATCTATAAGGCATCTGATTAAAGATTTCTAGTATTATATACAGTACTCTTCATACAGTCCATGTATCTTCCATGGGCTATTGTTTATTGCTGCACAGTACTAGGTTTCCTTTTTCTCCCTGTTGTCCTCTGGTTCCAGTTACTCAACTTCACATCCCTCAAATCTGCTTTCAAATAGAGGCTTCTCTGTTGAGCCTTGAGGGCACAGCAGCTACACACCACTCCAGCTGTTTCTGAATCTTTCCCATTACTCCAAATAAGAATCCCTGTACCCTGGTGTGCCTGATATACAGCAGGAAATCCCAAGTTAGGAAAACTCATGTAAGAAATCTCACTGGGTCTCAAACCTTTGGAGGAGACAGTGTCAGCCCAGGTTCCAAAGAAGCATAGAATTCTGGCAGTTGCTTGGAATTTGCATATGCAAATTAATCTGAACCTCTTCTACCTAACATTAGGCATCAGGTTGCTAAGAAACAGGGCTCTATCTCAATGGCAGCCCTGTGGTCTGAAAATATAATGGGATCCCCAAGTGTGCATGTGATGCTGTAGGTGTTGCGGCCTGTACAGATTGTTGTAGGTATATGAGGATAATTCTGCAGCTAAGAGGATAACATACATCCCCAGTTGATGGTGAAGGTTTTACTCTCCTTGTAGGAAGCTCTACAGTAATGCCCAAGAGCAAAATCCTATTGGGTATGAGGTAGGAAGATCTTTAATGAAGTGCCCCTGGCCAAGCTTGGGCCTGCCTTTTTATTTCCAAAACTGCAAAAATTCCCACTGTATCAAGGACAAGCAGCTTAGCATCCAGGGTGCTCACTTAGCAGAGCCTACCATGAGGCATGTCCATGTGCATTCAAAAAACCACTTTAATTCAGAGAAATTTGGACAACTTGAGTTGTCACCCCAGTCCACTGTTTATACCTGACATGAGGATTGGTTCATGGCTGTCTTAGTGGTGGGATTTCTTAGTTTATTTATGCTTGCCAGATATCCCATTCTGGGTGTAAATTCTGAGTGACAGTCAATTTGGTCCTGTGATGCAGAGAACCAATGATACATTGAGAAGCTGATATTTTTTGTTGAGTGGATTGAAGGCATGATTTGGTACAGGGATGGAGAGTCCCAGAGGGCAGGTATGATGGTGTACACTGAATATTGTTTGTTCCTTGGTCCAGGAATTATCATTGCCTGAGAGATATCCCTCTCCTTGTGGCTAACATACCCTGGATCTGTCAGTCAGAATTATAAACATGTAAACGTGATTGCCCTACACAACAAGCATTTTCCATGAAGATGGACTTGTGAAAGATTAACCACAAATGTGGAAATATTTTGTTCAAAATAGAAAGCATGTTTTTTGCAAAAAGGAAGAAAACTTCTCTGATCTCTCCATTCACCAGTTTACTGAAACCCAAGGGTGCAGGCCCAAGTGGCACTGACTGTAACCACTCTTTTCATAGCTCATTAAATCAGGTCAGTGTAATCTCACCCTGATCTGACTCTGTGCCTTCATGGGGAGGGAAACCATCACATGTGAATTCTCTTTATTTAAGTTCTTTTTTCACAGATTTAACATTGTTTCATATTTCATGTATAAGGTTTTCTTTAAGAATTTTATATTTATGTTTAAAAAACTGTCAGTTTCTTTAATTATTCTTCTAGTGTTTCACTTAAGTACAGAGACATTCTCTTATGTATTAACAGGAATATTACCACAGTCTTTAAATTAAGTTGGTTGTAGTATAAATATCTCATCAAGGGGCCTGGTCCCCACCTGAAAAATTAGCCAGTCATGTCCTATCAATCAAGCAAAATGTTAATAGTAAGAAAAATTAGAGAAATGTAGAAAGGCACAAAACAAAAATACTGTCAAGTCTTATAACAAACATTGCATTTCTTTTACAGGTATATTTAATCTTTTTCATCTGAATATATCTCTATTATTTCTTTCATCTGGAAATATTAGAATACTGCTGAACCATCATTTTAAAGAATATTCCTCAAATTGTGTTTCTTTTCAGAGGTTCTTCCTGATGAAATTGAGTTCATGAGTCTTAGGCTGTATTGACAGAAAATTATGGTGCCCTCAAGGTGATTTTTTTAAATGAGAAGTTTCATTTTTGTTTCTTTCATTTTATTGAATTTATTTTAAACATTATCCATTAGTTACAACAAGACACAAGTATTAAAAATAACCAATTTATAATAAAGCAAAGCAAATTTTCAAGAAAGCAAGTAAACTAAAATAACTTCTTTAATTTCCACATTGCACAAGTTTGCATTAATGTGTTATTTTCAAGGAATCTGATTAAAGATTTCTAATATTATAAACAGCACTCTTCATACAGTCCATATATCCTTCTTGGGATATTGTTTATTGCTGCATAGTATTAGGTTTCCTTTTTCCCCCACTTGTCATCTAGTTCCAGTTACATATTTTCACATCTCTCATATCCACTTTCTAATAGAGGCTTCTCCGATGAGTCTTGTGTGCACAAGTAGCTACATACCATACCAACAGTTTCTGTAACTTTCCCATTACTCCAAATAGGAATCATTGTAACCTGGTGTGTCTAATTTACAGCAGGAAATCCCAAGTTGAGAAAACTCATGGAAGAAATCTCACTGGTACTTGAACCTGTGGAGGAGAAACTGACAGACCAGTTTCCAAATCTGCATAGAATTCTTGGAGGTGTTTGGAATGCTCATATGCAAATTATGCTGACCCTCTCCTACCTCACAATGGGCATCAGGTTGCTAAGCAACATAGCTCTGTCCCAATGGCTGCCCTGTTGCCCTAAAATATAAAGGGATCCCCAAGTGTGCAGGTGATATTGAAGGTGTTGGGAATTGTGCAGTTTGGTGTAGGTATAAGAGGATGATTCTGCAACCCCAAGGATCACCTGCAGTCCCAATGGTTGGGAGGGTTTGACTCTCCCTGGAGGAAGCTCTACAGGAATGCCCAAGGGCAAATTCCAATTGGGTGTGGGGTGGGGGAAATTTAGTGAAGTGCCCCTGTCCAAGCTTGGGCCTACCTTTTATTACTAATGGCACAGAAATACCTGGTGAATCTAAGACAAGCAGCTTAGCATCCTGGGTGCTTACTTAGCAGAGTCTACCATGATTCATACCCATGTGAAGTCAATGAACCCACTTTATATCAGGGAAATTTGGACAACTTTAGTGTGTCTGACCTTTCCACTTTTTATAGCTGACATGAGGTTTGGTTCTTGGTTGTCTTAGTGGTGGAATTTCTTGCTTTATTTATGCTTGCCAGAAAACTCATTCTGGGCCAAAATGATGCATGAGAGTCAAGGTGGTCCTGTGCTGGATAGAAACATGATATGTGGAGAGCCTGATACTTTTTGTGGAGTAGGTGGGAGGTATGATTGTTTACAGGGATGAACACTCCCAGAGGTAATGCCTTATTGTATACATTGAAAAGTATTTGTTCCTCAGTCCATGAATTATCATTGCACTGAGGGATATCCCTGTCTGTGTGCCAACATACCCTGGTTCTGTCAGACTGAATGATATACATGTAACTGTGAATGCCCACTGCAAATCCCCCTTTTACATGGTTATGGTCTTGGGAGATATTAACCACAAATGTGGCACAAATTATGTTCAAGATCTGAAACAATTTTATTAGCAAAGGAAGAGGACTTCCCCAAGCTCTCCAATCCCAAATTTGCTGAAGCACAAGGGAGTACACCCAATTGGCAGATTGTGAACATTCTTCTCCTATACCATTAAAGCAGGTCAGTGTAATCTCACCCAGATCTGATCCTGTGTCTTCATGAGGAGGGAAAACAACATTTATGAACTGCCTTTACTTAATTTCTTTTTTCTCCAATTTAACATTTTTTTCATATTCCTTGTACAGTAAGGTTTTCTTTAAGAATTTTAAATTTATGTTAAAAAATGTGTTTCTTTAATTCTTCCTGTAGTATTTCACTTAATAACAGAGACATTCTCTTATGTATTCACAGGAATGTTACCACAATAATTAAATTAAACAGGTTGTAGTACAAATATCTCATCAAGGGGCCTGGTACCCACCTGAAGAATTACCCAGTCATGTCCTATATACCAAGAAAAATGTTAATAGAAATAATGATAGAAATGTAGCAAGTCACAAAACAATAATAACATCCAGTTACATATCAAATGTGGCATTTCTTTGACAGGTATATTTATTCTCTTTCATCTGAATATATCTCAGTTATTTCATTCATCTGGGTATATCAGAAAACTGCTGAAGCATCCTTTTAAAGAATATTCCAAAAATTTTGTTTCTTTTCATGGGTTATTCCTGATGAAATTGAATTTATGTGTTTCAGGCAGTATTGGCAAAAAATTATGGTGCCCTCATGGTGATGTTTTTAAAGGAGAAGATTCATTTTTGTTTCTTTCATTATATTGATTTATTTTAAACATTATCTATTAGCTATAACAACACAAAAGTATCAAAAATCACCACTTTATAATAAAGGAAAGCAACATTTCAGGAAAGCAAGTTACCTGAAATAACTTCTTTGCATCCCACTTTGCTCTAGTTTGCATTAATGGGTTATCTTCAAGGCACCTGATAAAGAGTTCTAATATTATAAACAGAACTTTACATGCAGTCCATGTATCTTCCTTGGGGTATTGTTTATTGCTGCACAGTCCTAGGTTTCCTTTTTCCTCCTCTTGTCATCTAGTTCCAGTTACACAGCTTCAAATCCCTCATATCCACTTTCAAATAAAGGCTTCTCTGCTGAGCCTTGTGTGCACAAGCAGCTACACACTACACCAACTGTTTCTGAATCTTTCCCATTACTCCAGCTGGGGAATCCCTGTACCCTGGTGTGTCTAATACACAGCATGAGATTCCAAGTTGAGAAAACTCATGGAAGAAATCTCACTTGGGCTCAAACCTGTGGTGGAGACAGTGTCATCCCAGGTTCAAATCAATATAGAATTCTGGTGGGTGCTTGGAATGCAGATATTCAAATTATGCTGACCCTCTGTTACCTCACAATAGGCATCAGGATGCTAAGCAACAGGGCTCTATCCCAATGGCTCCCCTATGGTCTGAACATACAATGGATTCTCCAAGTTTGCAGTTAATGGTTGAGGTGTTGTGGCCTGTGCAGTTTTTTATAGGTATGTGAGGATGATTCTGCAGCCCTGAGGATCACCTGCAGCCCTGATGGATGGTGAAGGTTAGACACCCCCTGGAGGAAGCTCTGCAGGAAGGTCCAAAGGCAAATTCCAATTGGGTATGGGTAGGGGGAACTTTAATGAACTGCCCCTGGCCAAGCTTGGACCTGCTTTTTTCCCCAAGGGCACAGAATTTCCCACAGAATCTAAGACAACCAACTTAGCATCTGGGTGCTCACTTAACAGAGCCTAACATGAGGCAAGAACATGTGAAGTCAATGAACCCATTTTATGTCAGTGAAATTTGACAACTTTGAGTTGTCTTACCGGTCCACTGTTTATACCTGACATAAGGATTGGTTCATGTCTGTCTTAGTGTTGGGATTTCTTATTTTCTTTATGCTTGCCAGAAAGCTCATTTTGGGCCCAAATGCATGACAGTCAAGGTGCATCTGGGATGAAGAGAACACATGACACGTGGAGAGGCTGATATATTTCTGTTGAGTGGTTTGGAGGCATTATTGGGTACAGCGATGGAGACTCCCAGAGGTCAGAAATAATGGTGTACAGTGAATATTGTTTGTTCCTTGGTCCAGGAATTATCATTGCACTGAGAGATATCTGTAGTGACACAAAAATATATTTGCATGCCAATATTCATAGCAGCATTATTCATAACAGCATTATTCACAGCTACCTAGAGATGGAAACAACCCAAATGTCCTTCAACAGATGAGTGGATAAATAAAATGTGTTATATACACACTATGGAATACTACACAGCAGTAAGAAGGAATGATGTCATGAAACATATGACAATATGCATGAACATTGAAGAAATAATGCTGAACAAAATAAGCCAGCCACAAAAAGAGAAATATTATATGCTACCATGAATGTGAACTTTGAAAAAGGTAAAACAAAAGGTTTGTAATGTAGAATGTAGGGAAATTAGCAATAGAGAGGAATTAAAGAAGGGAGAAAGATAATACAATAAGAACAGATAAGTCTTTGTGGGTAAATTTAATATTCTGGGAATGCCCAGGAATGACTATGGTCTGTTAATTTCTTTTGGGTATTGTGCCAATTTGAACATATTGTGTCCCCCAAATGCCATTATCTTTGATGTAGTCTTGTGTGGGCAGATGTTATCAGTTTTGATTAGATTTCTTTGAGTGTTTCTTTGGAGATGTGCACCACCCAGCTGTGGGTTATGACTCTGACTGGATATTTCCATGGAGGCATAGCCCCACCCATTTAGGGTGGGCCTTGATCAGAGGAGTCATATAAATGAGCGGATGGGCAGAGGGAACTCAGTGCAGCTGAGAGTGAACTTTCAAAGAGGAGCTACAGCCAAGAAGGACACTTCAAAGAAAGCACAGGAGCTGCAGATGAGAGACAGTTTGAAGACGGCCATTGAAAGCAGACTCCTGCTCCAGAGATGCTAAGAGAGGACAAGTATCCCAAGTGCAACAAAGAGTGACATTTTTGAGGAACTGCAGCCTAGAGAGGAACATCGTGGGAGAAAGCCATTTTGAAACCAGAACTTTGCAGATGCCAGCCACATGCCTTCCTAGCTAACAGAGGTTTTCTGGACACCATTGGCCATCCTCCAGTGAAGGTACCCAATTGTTGATGACTTATCTTGGACACTTTGTGGCCATAAGACTGTACTTTGTAACCAAATAAACCCCCTTTATAAAAGTCAATCCATTTCTGGTGTTTTGCATCCTGGCAGCATTAGAAAACTAGAATAGGTGTAGTAGGAACAAGTTCACTGAAATGTTGCTGTATTAGTTTACTTTCTTGGGATAAAGTAGGAATGTGTTAGAAGAAAAGTAGTTATCTTAGGTTAGTTGTCTTTTTGTTACTCCCTGATTATGGTCTGATTGAAATGTTCTTTTGTTGTACATTTTTTTAATTTTTTTAATTTTTTTAAATTTTTTGTACAGTTGATTTTAAAAAACAGATACTTAAAAACAGACAAGGAAAAAATATGCAGAGCCCCCTTGAGGAGCTGGTGGAGAAGGCAGGATTATTGGCCTGCCTCACCTCAATGGATGCTAATGTGCTCACAGACATAGGGAACTGTTGGTTTCATGGGTTGAGCCCTCTACCACAGGGCTTGCCCTTGGGAAGACTGTTGCTGCAAAGGAGAGGCTAAACCTCTGTATAAGTGTGCCTGAATGCCTCTTTGTTGCTCAGATGTGGTCCTATCTCTCTATCTAAGCCACCTTGTCAGACGAAGTCACTGCCCTCTCCCCTATGTGGGATCAGACATGCAGGGGAGTGAATCTCCCTGGCAACATGGAATATGACCCTCTGGGAGGAATGTTGATGCAGCATCATGATATGGAGAACATCTTGACCAAAAGGGGGAAATGAAAGGAAATGAAATAAGCTTCAGTGGCAGAGAGATTCCAAAAGGAGCTGAGAGGTCACTCTCATGGGCACTCTTATGCACAACATAGACAACCCTTTTTAGGTTCTAATGAATTGGGGTAGCTGGTGGTAGATACCTGAAACTATCAAACTACAACACAGAACCCATGTATCCTTAAGATGATTATACAAAAACATAGCTTATGAGGGGTGACAATGGGATTGGGAAAGCCATAAGGACCACACTCCCCTTTGTCTAGTTTATGGATGGATGAGTAGAAAAATGGGGGAAGGAACCAAACAAACAAACAAAGGCACCCAGTGTTCTATTTTACTTTAATTTCTCTTTTTCATTTTAATTATTATCCTTGTTATTTTTGTGTGTGTGGTAATGAAGGTGTCAGGGATTGATTTTGGTGATGAATTCACAACTATGTAATGGTACTGTGAACAATTGAATGTATGATTCACTTGCATGGTATGTTAATATATCTCATTAAATGAGATCATTTAATATAGCTCATTAAAATAAAAAAAAAAGACTTCTCTGCTGCACAATGTGTGCACAAGAATCTACACACCACACCAACAGTTTCTGAAACTTTCCCATTACTCCAAATAGGAATCCATGTTCCCTGGTGTGTCTAATATACAGCAGGAATTACCAAGTTGGGAAACTCAAGGATGAAACCTCACTGGGGCTCAAACCTTTGGAGGAGACAGTGTCAGACCAGATTTCAAAGCAGCATAGAATTCTGGTGGTTACTTTGAAAGCACATACACAAATTACCCTGACCCTCTCCTACCTCACAATAGACATCAGGTTGCAAAGCAACAGGGCTCTATCCAAATGGCTGCCCTGTGGTCTGAAAAAATAATGGGATACCCAAGTGTGCAGGTGATGGTGGAGGTGTTGTGGCCTGTGCAGTTTTTTGTAGGTATATGGGGATGATTCTGCAGATCTGAGGATTGCCTGCAGCCCCAATGGATGGTGAGAGTTTTACTCTCCCTGGAGGAAACTCTACAGGAATGCTCAAGGGCAAATTCCAATTATGTTTGGGGTAGAAGGAACTTTAATAAAGTGCCCCTGGTCAAGCTTGGGCCTCCTGTTTTTTCCCAATGGCACAGAAATTCCTGCTGAATCTAAGACAAGCAGCTTAGTATCCCTGGTGCTCACTTAGCAGAACCTACCATGAGGCATGCCCATGTGAAGTCGATGAACCCACTGTATGTTAGGGAAATTTGGACAACTTTGGGTTGTCTGCCCTGTCCACTGTTTATAGCTGACATGATGATTGGCTCATGGCTGTCTTACTGGTGGGATTTCTTGCTTTATTTATGCTTGCCAGAAATCTCATTCTGGGCCTAAATGCTGAGTGACAGTAAAGGTGGTCCTGTGATGAAGAGAAACCAGAATACATTGAGAGGCTGATATTTTTTTGTGTTGAGTGGTTTGGAGGCATGATTTGGGACAGTTAAGGAGACTCCCAGGGAGCAGGCCTGATTTTGGACACTGAATATTGTTTGTTCCTTGGTCCAGGATTTATCATTGCCCTGAGGGATATCACTGTCTTGGGAGCCAACATACCCTGGTTCTGTCAGTTTGAATGATACACATGTAACTGAGAATGCCCACCCCAAGACCCATTTTACATGGTGATGGACTTGGAAGAGACTAACAGCAAATGTGGCAATATTTTGTTCAAGATTTGAAAGCATGTTTGTTAGCAAAGGAAGAAAACTTCCCTTAAATCTCCCTTCAGAATATGCTGAAGCCCGAGGGATTAGACACATGTGGCACTGACTGTGACCATTCTTCTCATGGCCCACTAAAGCAGGATGGTGTAATCTCACCCTGATCTGACCCTGTGCAATCATGAGGAGGGAATCCAACACATGTGAACTGTGTTTATTTAATCTCTTTATTCTCAGATTTAACATTGTTTCATATTCTTTGTAAAATAAAGTTTTCCTTAAGAATTTTAAATTTATGTTTAAAAGAATGTCAGTTTCTTTAATTATTCTTGTATTATTTCAACTAAGAACAGACACATTCTCTTAAATACTCACAGGAATATTTCCACAATAATTAAATTAGGCTTGTTGTAGTACAATTATCTCATCTTGGGACCTGGTCTCCACCTCAACAATTACCCAATGATGTCCTGTCGACCAAGCAAAATGTTAATAGTAATAATAATGATACAAATGTAGAAAAGCTGAAACAGAAACAGTGTCCAGTCTTAAATCAAACATGGCATTTCTTTTAAGGTATATTTATTCTCTTTCATCTGAATATATATCAATTATTTCCTTCATCTAGATATATTAGAAAACTGCTGAACCATCCTTTTAATGAATATTCCTCAAATTGTGTTTTTTTTCAGAGGTTCTTCCTGATGAAATTGCATTTATGGGTCTAGGCTGTATTGGCAGAAAATTATGGTGTCCTCATGGTGATTTTTTTTTTTAAATGAGATGTTTCATTTTTGTTTCTTTCATTTTCTTGAATTTTTTTAAACATTTTCTATTTGCTACAAGAACACACATGTATCAAACATCACCACTTTGTAATAAAGCAAAGCAAAGTTTCTGGAAAGCAAGTAACCTGAAAAAACTTCTCTGCTTCCCACATTGCACAACTTTGCATTAATGGGTTATCTTTAAGGCATCTGATTAGAGATTCCTAATATTATAAACAGTACTCTTCATACAGTCCATGTATCTTTCTTGGGGTATTATTTATTGCTGCACAGTCCTAGGTTTCCTTTTTCCCCCTATTGTCATCTAGTTCCAGTTACACACCTTCACATCCCTCATATCCACTTTCAAATAGAGGCTTCTTTGCTGAGTCTTGTGTGCACAAGCATCTACACACTATACCAATGTTTTCTGAATATTTCCCATTGTTCCAAATAGGAATGCCAGTAACCTGGTGTTTCTAATAGACAGCAGGAAATCCCAAGTTGAGAACACTCATGGAAGAAATCTCACTGGGTCTTGAACCATTGGTGGAGACAGTGTCAGCACAGTTTCCAAAGTGGCATAGAATTCTGGTGGTTGCTTGGATTACACATATGCAAATTACACTGACCCTCTCCTACCTCACAATAGGCATGAGATTCCTAACTAAACAAGGCTCTATCCCATTGGCTGCCCTGTGGTTTGAAAATATAATGGGATCCACAAGTGTGCAGGTGATTCTGGAAATGTTGTGGCCTATGAAGTTTGTTATAGGTATATGAGTATGATTCAGCAGCACTGTCACCTGCAGCCCCAATGGATGGTGACGGTTTGACTCCCATGGAGGAAGCTCTAAAGGAATGCCCAAGGGCAAAGTCCAATTGAGAGTTGGGTAGGGGGAAATTTAATTAAGTGTACCTGGCTAAGCTTGTGTCTGCCTTTTTTATTCCAATGGCTCAGAATTTACCCCTGAATCTAACATGCGGCTTAGTATCCTGGGTGCTCACTTAGAAAAGCCTACCAAGAGCCATGCCCATGTGAAGTCTATGAAACCACTTTATGTCAGGGAAATTTGGAGAACTCTGAGTTACCTAATCTGTCCACTGTTTAGAGCTGACATGAGGATTAGTTCATGGCTGTCTTAATGGTGGGATTTCTTGCTTTCTTTATGCTTGCCATATATCTCATTCTGGGCCCATATGCTGCATGACTGTTAAGGTGGTCCTGTGATGAAGAGGATACATGATATGTGGAGAGGCTGGTATTTTTTGTTCTGTGGTTTGAAGCATGATAGTGTACAGGGATGGAGATTCCCAGAGGGGAGATATGATGACATACACTGAATATTGTTTGTTTCTTAGCCCAGGAATTATCATTGCACTGAGGGATATCCCTGCACTGGGGGCCAGCATACCATGGCACTGTCAGTTAGAATGTTACACATGTAACTGTGATTGCCCTCCCCATTTTCCTCTTTTACCTGGTGCTTTTCTTGGGAGAGATTAACAACAAATGTGCCCATATTATCTTCCAGATCTGAAAGCAAGTTTATTAGCAAAGGAAGAAGTCTTCCCTCATCTCTCCATTCCCAAATTTGCTGAAGCCCAGGGAGTAGGCCCAAGTGGCACTGACTGTGACCATTCTTTTCATATCACATTATAGCAGGTCAGTGTAATCTCACACTGATCTGACTCTGTGCCTTCATGAGGAGGGAAAACAACATATATGAGCAATCTTTACTTAATTTCTTCTTTCATCAATTTAATAATGTTTCATTGTCTTTGTATAATAAGGTCTTCTTTAAGAATTTTAAATTTATGTTTTTAAAAATGTCAGTTTCATTAATTATTCTTGTAGTATTTCACTTAAGAGCAGAGACATTCTCTTATGTATTTACAGGAATACTACCACAATCATTAGATTAACTTGGTGGTAGTACAAATATCTCATCTAAGGTCCTGTTCCCCAACTGAACAGTTACCCAATCATGACCTTTCCACCAAGTAAAATGTTAATAGTAGTAATAATGATAGAAATTTAGAAAGCCACAAAACAAAAATAGGGTCCAGTCTCATATCAAATGTGGCATTTTTTACATGTACATTTATTCTCTTTCATGTGAATATATCTCAATCATTTCCTTCATCTGGACATATTACAAAACTGATGAACCATCCTTTTAAAGAGTACTCCTCAAATTGTGTTTCTTTTCAAGGTTTTTCCTGATGAAATCGGGTTTATGAGATTTAGGCTGTATTGGCAGAAAATTATGGTGCCCTCACTGTGGTATTTTTTAAATGAGAAGTTTCATTTCTTTTTCTTTCATTATATTGATTTATTTTAAACATTATCTATTAGCTACAACACACAAGTATCAAAATTCACCACTTTATAATAAAGCAAAGCAAATTTTCAGGAAAGCAAGTAACCTGAAATAACTTCTTTGCTTCCCCCATTGTACAATTTTGCATTAATGGGTAATCTTCAAGGCATCTTGTGGTGGGGTTAACCACAAATGTAGCACATATTTTATTCCAGATTGGAAAACAAGTTTATTAGCAAAGGAAGAAGAGTTCCCCAACCTCTCCATTCCCAAATTTCTTGATACCCAAGGGAGTAGACCCAAGTGGCACTGACTGTGACCATTCTTCTCATATCACATGAAAGCAGGTCAGTTTAACCTCACCCTGATCTGACCCTGTGCCTTCATGAGGAGGGAAACCAACACATGTGAACTGTCTTTAATTTCCTTTTCACTGATTTAACATTGTTTCATATTACTTGTATAATGTTTTCTTTAAGAATTTTGAATTTGTTTAAAAAATGTCTATTTCTTTAATAATTTTTGTAGTATTTCACTTAAGAACAGGGACATTTTCTTTTGTATTAACAAGAATGTTACCACAATCATTAAATTAGCCTGTTTGTAGTACAAGTATTTCATTTAGAGTCCTGATCTCCACCTGAACAATTACCCAATCATGTCCTATCGACTAAGCAAAAAGTTAATAATAATAATAATGATGGAAATTTAGAGAGCCACAAAACAATATTTGTGCCCAATCTCATATCAAATGTGGCATTTCTTTTTCAGGTGTACTTATTCTCTTTCATCTAAACATATCTCAATTATTTCCTTCATCCAGACATATAAGAAAACTGCTGAATCATCCTTTTAAAGAATATTCCCCAAATTGTGTTTCTTTTCAGAGTTTCTTCCTGATAAAATTGAGTGTATGAATTTTAGACTGTTTTGGCAGAAAATTATGGTCCCCTTATGGTGATTTTTTTTAAAATGAGAAGTTTAATTTTTGTTTCTTTCATTTTATTGAATTCATTTTAGACATTATCTATAAGTTACAGCACTCAAGTATCAAAAATCAACACTTTATAATAAAGCAAAACAAAGTTTCAGGAAAGCAAGCACCCTGAAATAACTTCTTTGCTTCCTGCATTGCACAAGTATGCATGGGTTATCTTCAGGGCATTTGATTAAAGATTTCTAATAGTATAAACAGTACTCTTCATACAGTCCATGTATCTTCCTTGTGGTATTTTTTAATGCTGCACAGTCCTAGGTTTCCTTCTACCCCCTCTTGTCATCTTGTTCCAGCTACATGACTTCACATCCCTCATCGCCACTTTCAATTAGATGCTTGTCTGCTGAGCATTTGTGCACCTGCAGCTACACACCACACCAACTGTTTCTGAATATTTCTGATTATTCCAAATATGAATCCCTGTACCCTGGTGTGATAATATACACAGGAAATTCCAGGTTAATAAAACTCATAGAAGAAATCTCACTGGGGCTTGATTCTCTTGAGAAGACAGTTTCAGCCCAGGTTTGAAAGCAGCATAGAATTCTGGTGGGTGCTTGGAATGCACGTATACAAATTACAGTGAGACTCTCCTACCTCACAACAGGCATCAGATTGCTAAACAACATGGCTCTATCCCAATGGCTGCCCAAAGTTCTGAAAATATGATGGTATCCCCAAGTGTGTCAGTGATGGTGGAGGTGTTGTGGCCTGTGCAGTTGTTGTAGGTTTAAGAGGAGTTTTCTGCAGCCAAGAGGATCACATGCAGACCCAATGGATGATGAGGGTTTGACTCTCTGTGAAGGAACCTCTACAGGAATGCCCAAAGGCAAATTCATATTAGGTTTATGGGAGGAGGAAATTAAATGAAGTGTCCCTGGCCAAGCTTGGGCCAGCCTTTTTTTCCCAAAGGAACAGAAATTATCACTGGGTCTAAGACAAGCAGCTGAGAATCCTGGGTGCTCACTTAGCAGAGCTTACCATGAGGCAGAACCAAGTGCAGTCAATGTATCCACTTTAGTCAGGGAAATTTCAACAACTTTGAGGTGTCTGCCCTGTCCACTGTTTATAGCTGACATGAGGATTGGCTCGTGGTAGTCTTAGTGGTGTGATTTATTGCTCAATTTATGCTTGCCAGAAATCTCATTCTGTTACTAAATTCTGAGTGACAGTCAAGATTGTCCTGTGATGAAGGAAACACATGTTATGTGTAGAGGCTGATATTTTTTGTGTTGAGTGTGTTGGAGGCATGATTGGGGACAGGTACGGAGACTCCCTGAGGGCAGGCATGATTGTGTACACAGGAAATATTTTGTTTCTCAGTCCAGGAATTCCCATTGCCCTGAGGGATATCACTTTCATGTGAGGCAACATATCGTGGCTCTGACGGTTAGATTGATACACATGTAAGTGTGATTGCCCACCCCAAGTCCCCATTTTACATGGTGCTGGACTTGGGAGAGATTAGCCACAAATGTGGTACATATTTTCTTTGAGATTTGAAACCATGTTTGTTAGCCAAGGAAGAAGACTTCCCTAACTTCTCCATTCCTGAATTTCTGAAGCCCAAGGGAGTAGGCCCAAGTCGCACTGTGACAATTCTTCTCATATCCCATGAAAGCTGGTCATTGTAATCTCAACCTGATCTTACCCTGTGCCTTCATGAGGAGGTAAACCAACACATGTGAACTGTCTTCATATAATTTCTTTTTTCACAATTTACCATTGTTTCATTTTCCTTGTATAATGTTTTTCTTTTTTAAATACTTTTTTAAATCAAGTGTATAAAAAATGAAAAAATAAAAATATTTGAAAATCATAGAATAAAAGAACATTTCAAAGAGACCATAACAAGGGAGTAAGAAAAAGACAACTAACCTAAGAAACTACTTTACTGCCAACATGTTCCTACTCTACCCCAAAAAAGTAACCTAATATAGTAGCATTTATGTGAACTTATTCCTACTATGCCCATCAGAAATTAACAGACCATAGTCATTCCTGGGCACTCCCAGAATGTTAAATTTACCCACAGAAGCTTATCTGTTCTTATTGGATTATCATTCCCCCTTCCTTAATTGCTCTCTATCACTAGTTCCCCTACATTCTACATTATAAACCACTTGTTTTACAGTTTTTTAATTTCACATTAGTGGTAGCATACAATATTTCTCTTTTTGTGTCTGGCTTATTTTGCTCAGCATTATGTCTTCAAGGTTCATCCATGTTCTCATGTTTCATGGCATTGTTCCTTCTTACTGATGTGTAGGATTACATCATGTGTACATAACACATTTTATTTATCCACTCTTCTGTTGAAGGACATTTGGGTTGTTTCCATCTCTTGGCAATTGTGAATAATGCTGCTGTGAACATTGCATGCAAATATCTGTTTGTGTCACTAAAGATGTCCCTCAGTGTGATGATAATTCCTGGACCAAAGAACAAACATTATTCAGTGTACACCATCATACCTGACCTCTGGGAGTCTACAACCCTGTACCCAATAATACCTCCAAACCACTCAACAAAAATACATCACACTTTCAGCAGACTGGGAGCCTCCCTACACAGCCTTGCAGCCCAGAACTGCCCTGGGGGGATGGCACTCACCTGTGACACAGCAGATTCATCCCTCAACAGAGGACCTGGGAATGCATGGCCTGGAAGAAGGACCCAGTCACAAGTCTCAGGGGCCATACACCAATACCAAAGACTTGTGGTTCAGTGCCAGAGATGAACAGGACTGAACTAAAGGATTAGACTATTGCAGCAGCTTTAAAGCTCCAGGAACACCAGGGATATTTGATTGTTAGAGTCACACCCACTTCCTGACCACCCAAATACATGACCCATATACAGGGTGGGCAACATCAACTACACACACAAGCTTGGTACACCAATTTGACCCCACAAGACTCACTCCCCCACTCACCACAAAGACAAAGTGGGGGAGAACTGGCCTGGGGGAACAGGTGGCTAGTGGATGCCACCTGCTGGTCACTTAGAGAAAGTGTACTTCTTAAAGTTGTAGATCTGAAAAATTAGAGATAAGGATTTCAATCAGTCTACAAATCCTAAAAGAACCCTATCCAGTTAAGCAAATGGCAAGAGGCCAACAACAACAGAAAATTTTAAAGCAAATGAAAAAACCAGATGATATGGATAAATGAAGCCCAAGTACCCAAATAAAAATGTCAGAGGAGACACAGTACCTGGAGCAATTTAACAAAGAACTAAAGATGAACAATGAGACCATGGCACAGGATATAAAGGACATCAAGAATAACCTATAAGAGCATAAAGAAGACATTGCAAGGGTAAATAAAAAATGGATGAGCTTATGGAAATTAAAGAAACTGTAGAAAAAATTAATAAGATTCTGGATACTCATAGTACAAGACTAGAGGAAGTTGATCAATGAATCAGTGACCTGGAAGATGACAGAATGGAAAATGAAAGAACAAAAGAAAGAAAGGGGAAAAAATTGAAAAAATCAAAAAGGATCTCAGGGATATGATATATAATATAAAACATCCAAATATAAGACTAATTTGTGTTCCAGAAGGGGAAGAAAAGAGTAAAGGTCTAGGAAGAGTATTCAAAGAAATTGTTGGGGAAAACTTCCCAAACCTTCTTTACACCATAAATACACAAATAATAAATGCACAGTGAACTCCAAATAGAATAAATCCAAATAAACCCACTCTGAGACATATTCTGATCACACTGTCAAATATAGAAGAGAAGGAGCAAGTTCTGAAAGCAGAAAAAGGAAAGCAATTCACCACATACAAAGGAAACGGCATAAGATTAAGCAATGACTACACAGCAGCCACCATGGAGGTGAGAAGGCAGTGGCATGATATATTTAAAATCCTGAGTGAGAAAAATTTCCAACCAAGAATACCTTATCCAGCAAAGCTCTCCTTCAAATTTGAGGGAGAGCTTAAATTTTTCACAAACAAATGCTGAGAGGTTTTGCTAGCAAGAGACCTGCCCTACTGGAGATACTAAAGGTAGCCCTAAAGACAGAGAAACAAAGAAAGGAGAGAGAGACATGGAGAGAGATTCAGTACTAAAGAGATTCAGTATGGGTACATTAAAGGATATTAATAGATAGAGGGAAAAAATACATATGACAAATGTAAACCAAAGGATAAGATGGCTGATTCAAGATATGCCTTCATGGTTATAACATTGAATGTAAATGGATTAAACTCACCAATTAAAAGATATAGGTTCACAGAATGGATAAAAAAATGAACCATCAATATGTTGCATACAAGAGACTCTTCTTAGACACAGGGACACAAAGAAGTTCAAAGTGAAAGGATGGGAAAAAGATATCATGCAAGCTACAGCCAAAAGAAAGCAGGTGTAGCAATATTAATCTTGGATAAAATAAACTTTAAATGCAAGGATGTTATGAGAAACAAAGAAGGTCACTACATATTAATAAAAGGGGCAATTCAACAAGAAGAAATAACAATGATAAATGTGTGTGCACCCAATCAAGGTGCCACAAAATACATGAGTGAAACACTGGCAAAACTAAAGGAAACAATTGATGTTTCTACAATAATTGTGGGAGACTTCAACACATCACTCTCTCCTATAGATCGATCAAGCAGACAGAAGACCAATAAGGAAATTGAAAACCTAAACAATCTGATAAATGAATTGGATATAACAGACATATGTAAAACATTACATCCCAAATCACCAGGATACACATTCTTCTCTAGTGCTCATGGGACTTTCTCCAGAATAGATCATATGCTGGGACATAAAACAAGGCTCAATAAATGTAAAAAGATTGAAATTATTCAAAGCACATTCTCCTACCCCAATGGAATACAATTATAAGTCAATAACCATCAGAGACTTAGAAAATTCACAAATACCTGGAGGTTTAACAACACACTTCTAAACAATCAGTGGGTTAAAGATGAAATAGCAAGAGAACTTGCTAAATATATAGAGATGAATGAAAATGAGAACACACATACCAAAACCTATGGGATGCAGCAAAAGCAGTACTTAGGGGGAAACTTATAGCACTAAACACATATATTAATAAGTTTGTCTTTAACAGTCTTAAATTTATGTTTAAAAAAATGTCAGTTTTGAGGAGAACTATGATGGTGGCTAGGTGAGACAGGGCAAAGAAACACCTCCATGAAAAATACTAACTAAGAAACAGAATGTGACCCAGAACACCACCTCCAGCAATGCACAATCAGGACAAAGTCTGCTAAAACCACAGGGACCATACACATGGTGAAACCATGATTCATCATTCTAAAATGTGTGAGTAAGCCTGCTGAAAGTCAAGTGGCCATGCTGCAGTGTGGGGAAACTGTGGGTTGGCATTTGGAGATGGACAAGTTCTTAGAAAAAAAATGCTGGGAGCGGCAGCAGATATGGCAGTGACTACTGCACTGTGAAGTACTGCAGGGGTGGGCTGTAGACAATGCCTCAGTGCCTGGCATGGAGGATAGCCCTCCTAACACCCACTGCTGCTTGTCCTGGGGCCAGAGGGACAGAGGGAAGATCCAAAAGGAGAAAGAAACCATGCCCCTTGCAGCTGGCTTCCCAGTGTGCTGGCAATACACCTGCCTGGGGCTGGACCCACAGCCCAGAGCAGCACCAGGAAACTCTTTCTGATGGGGAGTGTATCCCATGGCACTGCACTCATTCCACAATATTGGCTGTGGACAGTGGCCTTGGGTTCATCCACAGCTAGTTGTCCCAGAGTTGGGAAGGCAGAGATGTGTGATATGGGGGGGTTGATTCACCCCATTCAGCCATTTTTGTTTTGGGCTGGGAGCACCCCTGCATGGCCCAGCAGTCCAGGGCTTCCCATGTGGGAAGTTGTGCATTTGTGATGTAGCACAGCCTTCCCTCAGCAGAGGTCCTGGAAGATCACAGCTGAGAAGGGGGGCCTGCTTGGAAAACCAAGGGACCCTACATCAATGCCAGTGACTTGTGGGTCAGTGGTGGAGAAAATCTGTGGCAGCACTGAAATGAAGGCATAGATTCTTGCAACAGCCATGAATCTCTGGGAACACCTGGGAGGCTTGACTATTAAAGCTTTCCTGTCACCCTAACCACCCAGACACATGCCCCACATTCAGGGCAGAGAGCACCAACAACACACCCAAACTGAATGCACCATTGAACCCCACAAGAATCATTTCCCCATACAACACAAAGACAAATTTGAGGAGAACTGACTTGAGGGGAATAGTTGACTTGCAGATGCCATTTGCTGCTTAGTTAAAGTGTACACCACCAAGTTGTAGATCTGAAAAATTAGATTGGTATTTTTTTATAACCTGAAAGAACCTTATGAAGCAAAGCAAATGCCAAGAGACCAAAAACAACAGAAAATCTTAAAGCATTTGATAAAACCAGATGATGTGGAGTACACAATCCCAAACACCCAAATCAAATGATCAGAAGAGACACAGTACTTGACACAATTTCTCAAAGGACTACAGTCAAAGAATGAGAGCATGGCACAGGATATAAAGGACATGAAGAAGAGCATGACACAGGATATAACGGTCATAAAGAATATGCTAGAAGAGCATAAAGAAGAAAATGCAAGAGTAAATAAAGAAATAGATATTATGGACATAAAAGAAACTGTTGGCCAAATTAGAAAGACTTTGGATACTCATAATACAAGATAAGAGGAAGTTGAACAATGACTCCGTGTCCTAGAGGACCACAGAACAGAAAATGAAAGAACAGAAAGAATGGAGAAAAAAAAATTGAAAAAATTGAAATGGATCTCAGGAATATGATAGGTAAAATAAAACATCCAAATTTAAGGCTCATTTGTGTCCCAGAAGGGGAAGAGAAGGGTAAAGGTCTAGAAAGAGTATTCAAAGAAATTATCTAGGAAAATTTCCCAAACTTTCTACAGAATATAAATACACAAAGCATAAATGTCCAGTGAACACTGAATAGGATGGCAGTGGCATGACATATTTAAAATTCTGAGAGAGAAAAATTTCCAACCAAGAGTACTTTATCCAGCAAATCTCTCCTTCAAATTTGAGGGAGATCTTAAATTTTTCACAAACAAATGCTGAGAGATTTTGCCAATAAAAGACCTTCCCTATTTCAGATACTAAAGGAAGCCCTACCGACAGAGAAACAAAGAAAGGAGAGAGATATATAGAGAATTTTAACGGACATATATAGAACCTTACATCCCAAATCACCAGGACACACATTTTTTCTAATGATCACAGATCTTTCTCCAGAATAGACCATATGCTGGGACATAAAACAAGCCTCAGTAAATTAAAAAAAAAATGTATATATTCAAAGCACATTCTCTGACCACAATGGAATACAAATAGAAGTCAATAATTTTTGATTTGTAACTCCACTATTTACCTCTTACAGGATATAAAATACATCAACTCTAATGACAAATCAGTCAGTATAGACTCAATGTAAAATATGTAATTTTTGACATGTACTATATAAAGGCAGGGAAATGGAGGAGTATAGGAACATAGTTTATGGATGCTATTGAAGTTAAATTGGTGTCAAAAAAACCACAATTGTTATGGATTTAAGAGGTTAAATTTAAGCCCCATAGTAAACACAAAGAAATTATCAGAGAATATGACCATAGAGATGAAGTAGAGTATGGGTTATTAGAAGTGGGGTAAGGGCAATGGGGAGTTAGTAATGAGTGTAGGGTTGCTGTTTGAGGTGAAGGGAAATTTCTAGTGGTGGATGGTGGGAATGTGATAGCATTAAAACATTTTAAATGTCATTAATCCCACTAATGGAAGGCTAGGGAGGGGGTGGAATGGGAAGATTTAGGCTGTATATATGATTCCACAATTGAAAAAAAAATACAGTCTAAATAGATGAAAATTGAATGCCAAGGATGATTCTGGATGGGATCTCAGGATGGAGGACAGGAGGCTCAAAGGGACACAGTTGGAACATAAGGAAAAAAATGAAATATAGAATGGAAGCTCTGTATCAAAGTTGAATATCTTGAAATTCCTAGCTGTGTTTAATGGGATTGCATAAAAGAATGTTCTTGTTCATGGGATTTGTATACGTGAATTATAGTGTTTGTTCAAGGATGTGTGAAGTTTGCTCTCATATGTTCAGAAGACAGAGCAATAGAGGATGGATATCCTAGTTTGCTAATGCTGCAGAACCCAAAACACCAGAGATGGATAGGCTTTTATAAAACGGGGGTTTATTTAGCTACACAGTTACAGTCTTAAGGTCACAAAGCATCCAAGGCAACACATCAGCAATCAGGTACCTTCACCAGAGGATGGCCAATGACATCCAGAAAACCTCTGCTAGTTAGGAAAGCAGCTGGCATCCACTCCAAAGCTCTGGCCTCAAAATGGCCTTCTCTCAGGACGTTCCTCTCTAGCAATCTTGCTCCTCTTCAAAACATCAGTCACAGCTGCACTCAGTGAGTTCCCTCTCTCTGAGTCAGCTCATTGATATGGCTCCACTGATCAAGGCCCACCCTGAATGGGTGGGGCCATGTCTCCATGGGAACATCTCATCAAAATCATCACCCACAGCTGGGTGGGGCACATTCCAAGCAAATCTAACCAGCACCAAAACATCTGCCCCACAAGACCACAAAGATAATGGCATTTGGGGGGCACAATACATTCAAACTGGCACAGTGGATGATAGGGAGGGATGGAGGAGGAGGGAAGGAAATAAATGGTAGTGTAACAGCATGTTAAAGTTGACAGATTGGGGTATTGGGGGTGGGGTGTCAGGATATGCTGTGTATGGGGTTTGTATTGTTTTTTCAACTATTCCTGTAACTTTGAATTTATTGCATAATAAAGATTTGAAAAAAAGTCAGTCTCTTTAATTATTCTTCTAGAATTTCACTTAAGAACAGAGACATTCTCTTATGTATTCCCAGGAACAGTACCAAAATCATTAAATTTACTTGGGTGTAGTACAAATATCTCATCTAGAGACCTGGACCACACCTAAAAAATTCCCCAATCATGCCCTATTGATGAAGCAAAATGTTAATAGCAATAATAATGACAGAAATGTAGAAAGACACAAAACAAACAGTGTCCAGTCTCATAGCAAACATGGCATTTCTTTTACAGGTATATTTATTCTCTTTCATCTGAAAATATCTCAATTGTTTCCTTCATCTGGACATATTAGAAAACTGCTGAACCATCTTTTAAAGAATATTCCTCACATTGTGTTTCTTTTTAGAGGTTCTTCATGATGAAATTCAGTTTATGAATTTTAGGCTGTATTGGCAGAAAATCATGGTGTCCTTGTGCAGATTTTTTTAAATGAGAAGTTTAATTTTTGTTTCCTTCTACTGAATTCATTTTAAACATTCTCCATAAGCTACAACAACACACAAGTATCAAAAATCACCACTTTATAATAAAGCTAAGCAAAAGTTCAGGAAAGCAAGTTACCTGAAATAACTTCTTTGCTGCCCACATTGCACAAGTTTGCATTAATGGGTTATCTTCAATTCATCTGATTATGGATGTCTAATATTATAAACAGGACTCTTCATACAGTCCATGTATCTTCCTTGGGGTATTGTTTATTGCTGCACAGTCCTATGGTTCCTTTTCCCTACTCTTGTCATCTAGTTACAGTTACATGACTTCACATCCCTCATACCCATTTTCAAATAGAGGCTTCTCTGCTGAACTTTGTGTGCACAAGCAGCTACATACCACACCAAGTGTTTCTGAATCTTTCACATTACTCCAAATAGGAATCCCAGTACCCTGTTGTGTCTAATATACATCAGCATATCCCAAGTTAAGAAACATCAGGGAAGAAATCTCACTGGGGCTCAAACCTGTGGAGGAGATATTGTCAGCCCAGGTTCCAAAGTGGCACAGAATCTTGGGGGGTGCTTGGAATGCACATATGCAAAGTACTCTGACCCTCTCTTGTCTCACAATAGGCATCATATTGCTAAGCAAAAGGTTCTATCACAATGGCTGCCCTCTGGTCTAAAAATATGGTAACCACAAGTGTGCAGGTGATGGTGGTGGTTTTGTGGCCTGTGCATTTTGTTACAGGTATATGAGGATTATTCTGCAGCCAAGAGGATCACTTGTAGCCCCAATGGACGGTGAGGGTTTGACTCACTGGAGTAAGCTCTACAGGAATGCCCAAGGGCAAATTCCAATTGGGTGTGTGGTAGGGGGAACTTTAAAGAAGTATCCCTGGCCAAGCTTGTGCCTGCTTTTCTTTTTTTCAAAGGCACAGAAATTACCACTGAGTGTAAGACAAGCAGCTTAGAATCCCAGGTGTTCACTTAGCAGAGCCTACCATGAGGCATGTCTATGTGCAATCAATGAACCCACTTGAAGTCAGAGAAATTTGATGAATTTGAGGTGTCTGCCCTGTCCATTGTTTATAACTGACATGAGGATTGGCTCATGGTTGTATTAGTGGTGGGAATTCTTGCTCAATTTATGCTTGCCAGAAGTTTCATTCTGGGCCTAAATGCTGAGTGACAGTCTAGGTGGTCCTGTGATGAAGAGAACACATGATACATGGAGAGGCTGATATATTTTGTGTTGAGTGTGCTGGAAGCATTATTGGGGACAGGTATGGAGACTCCCAGAGGACAGGCATGATTGCACACACTGAATACCTTTTGTTCCTTGGTCAAGGAATTATCATTGCCTTGAGGGATATCCCTGTCCTGAGAGCAAACATACCCTGGCCCTGTCAGTGAGATTCACACACATGTAAGTGTGAATGCCCACCCCAAGTCCCCCTTTTACATGGTGCTGGCCTTGGGAGAAATTAACCACAAATGTGGCACATATTTTTTCAAGATTTGAAAGTATGTTAGCAAAGGAAGAAAACATCCCTGACCTCTCCATTCCCAAATTTGATTAAATTCAAGGCAGTAGACCCAAGTGGCACTGACTGTGACCATTCTTCTCATAGCCCATTAAAGCAGGTGACTTTAATCTCATCCTGATCTGACCCTGTGCCTTCATGATGATGGAAACCAAGGCATGTGAACTGTCTTTATTTAATTTCTTTTTTCACCAATTTAACATTGTTTTATATTCCTTGTATAGTAAGGTTTCCTTCAAGAATTTTAAATTCATGTGTAAAAAATGTCAGTTTATTTAATTATTCTTGTATTATTTCACTAAACAGCAGAGACATTCTCTTACACATTCACAGGAATATTTACCACAATCATTACATTAACCTAGTTGTAGTACAAATATCTCATCTAGTGGCCTGGTCACCACGTGAACAATTACCCAATCAGGTCTTATTGGCCAAGCAAAAAGTTAATAGTAACAATAATAATAGAAATGAGGAAAGACAGAAAATAAAAATAGTGTCCAGTCTCATATCAAACATGCATTACATTTACTGGTATGTTTATTCTCTTTCATCTGAATATATCTCAATTATTTCCTACACTTGGGCATATCATAAAACTGCTGAACCATCCTTTTAAAGAATATTCCTCAAATTGTGTTTCTTTTCAGAGGTTCTTCCTGATGAAATTGAGTTTATAAGTGTTAGGCTGTATTGGCAGAAAATTATGGTTCCCTCATGGTGATTTTTTAAAATGAGGAGTTTCATTTTGTTTCTTTCATTTTATTGAATTTATTTTAAACATTATCTATTAGCTACAACAACACACAAATATAAAAAATAACCAAGTTATAATAAAGGAAAGCAAGGCTTCAGGAAAGCAAGTAACCTAAAATATCTTCTTTGCTTCCCACATTGCAAAAGTTTGCATTAATGGGTTATCTTCAAGACATCTGATTAAAGATTTCTAATACTATAAACAGTACTCTTCATGCAGTCCATGTATGTTCCTTGGGATATTGTTTATTGCTGCACAGTCCAAGGTTTCCTTTTTTCCCACTCTTGTCATCTAGCTCCAGTTACAAGACTTCTCATCCCTCATATCCACTTTCAGAGTCTTCTTTGCTGAGCCTTTGTGTGCACAAACAATTACACACCACACCAACTGTTTCTGAATCATTCCCATTACTCCAACTCGGGATCCCTGTAACCTGGTGTGATTAAAATATACAGCAGGAAATCCCAAATTGACAAAACTCATGGAAAAAATCTCTCTGGGCTTGAACCTTTGGAGGAGACAGTGTCAGCACAGGTTCCAAGGTGGCATTGAATACTGCCAGGTGCTTGGAATGCACATATGCAAATTATGCTGACCCTCTCCTACCTCACAATAGGCATCAAGTTTCTGATCAACAGGGCTCTATCCGAATGGCTGCCATGTGATCAGAAAATATAATGGTATCCCCAAGTGTGCAGGTGATGGTTGAGGAGAAGTGGTCTGTGCAGTTTTTTGAAGGTATATGAGGATGATTCTTCAGCCCCAAGGATCTTCTGCAGCCCCAATGGATGGTAAGCTCTTGACACTCCATGGAGGAAGCTCCACAGTAATGACCAAGGGCAAATTCCAATTGGTTGTGGGGTAGGGGAAACATTAATGCAGTGCCCCTGGCCAAGCTTTGTCCTGCCTTTTTTTCCAAAAGCACAGAAATTCCTGCTGGTTCTAAGACAAGCAGCTTAGCATCTGGGTGCTCACTTAACAGAGCCTATCATGAGGCATGCCTATGTGAAGTCAATGAACTCACTTTATGTCATGGAAATTTGACAACTTTGAGGTGTCTGACTTGCCCACTGTTTATAACTGACATGAGGATTGGTTCAGAGCTGTTTTAGTGGTGGATTTCTTTCTTTATTTATGTTTGCCAGAAATCTCATTCTGGGCCCAAATGCTGCATGACAGTCAAGGTGATCCTGTGATGAAGAGAACACATGACACATTGAGAGGTTGATATATTTTTGCTGAGTGGTTTGGAGGCATGACTGGGTACAGGGATGGAGACTCCAAGAGGGCAGGCATGATGTACACTGAATAATGTTTGATCCTTTTCCAGGAATTATCATTGCACTGAGGGATAGACCTGTGATGGGGGCCAACATACCCTGGCTCTATCAGTTACAGTGATACACCTGTATTTGTGAATGCCAACCCCAATTCCCCCTATTACATTATACTGGTCTTGGGAGAGATTAGACACAATTACTTCACATATTTTGTTCCTGAACTGAAAGCAAGTTTATTAGCAGAGGAAGAAGTTGCTCCTGACACCTCCAGTCCCAAATTTCCTGTAGTCCAAGGGAGTAGGCCCAGGTGGCACTGACTGTGACCATTCTCATATCCCATTAAAGCATTTCTGTGCCATCATGAGGGGGAAAAATGTCTCATGTGAACTGTCTCTATTTAATTTCTTTTTTCACCAATTTAAAATTGCTTCATATTCCTTGTATAAGGTTTCCTTTAAGAATTTTAAATTCATATTTAAAAAATGTCAGTTTCTTTAATTATTCTTGTAGTATTTCACTTAAGAACAGAGACATTCTCTTATATATTCACAGGAATATTAAAACAATCATCAAATTAACCTGGTTGTAGTAGAAATATCTCACCTAGAGGCCTAGTCCCTACCTGAACAATTACCCAAATATGACCTATAGACCAAGCAAAATGTTAAAAGTAACAGTAATGATGGAAATGTAGAAAGTCACAAAACAAATATAGTGACCAGTCTCATAAAATGTGATATTTATTTTGCAGATATATTTATTCTCTTTCATCTGAATTTATCTTAATTTTTTCCTTCATCTGGACATATTAGAAAACTACTGAACCATCCTTTTAAAGAATATTCCTCAAATTGTGTTTCTTTTCAGAGGTTCTTCCTGATGAAATTGAGTTTAAGAGTTTTAGGCTGTACTGGCAGAAAATTATGGTTCCCTGTGGCGATTTTTTTTTTTTTAAATGAGAAACTTCATTTTTGTTTCTTTCATTTTATTGAATTTATTTTAAACATTATCTATTAGCTACAACAAACAAGTTTCAAAAGTCTCCACTTTATAATAAAGCAAAGCAAATTTTCAGAACAGCAAGTAACCTGAAATAACTTCTTTGCTTCCTGCATTGCACAAGTTTGCATTAGTGGGTTATCTTCAAGACATCTGATTAAAGATTTCTAATATTATAAACAGTACTCTTCATATATTCCATGTATCTTCCTTGGGGTATTATATATTGCTGCACAGTCCTAGGTTTCCTTTTTTACCCTCTTTTCCTGTATTTCCAGTTACACATCTTCACATCCCTAATACCCACTTTCAAATAGTGGCTTCTCTGCTGAGCCTTCTGTTCAGAAGCAGCTACACACAACACCAACTGTTTCTGAATCTTTCCTATTACTCCAAATAGCAATCCCTACCCAGGTGTGCCTAATATACAAAAGAAAATCCCACATTAAATAACCTCAGGGAAGAAATCTCACTGGGACTCAAACCCATGGAAGAAACAGTGTCAGGCGAGGATACAAAGAAGCATGGAATTCTGCCAGGTGCTTGGAATGTGCATGCACAATTTAAGCTGATCCCCTCCAACATCACAATAGGCATCAAGTTGTTAAGCAACAAGGCCATTTCCCAATGGCTGCCCTGTGGTCTGAAAATATAATGGGATCCCTAAGTGTTCAGTTGATGATTAAGCTGTGGCCTGTGCAGTTTGTTGTAGGTATATGAGGATTATTCTGAAGCCCCAAGGATCACCTGCAGCCCCAATGGATGGTGAGGTTTTGACTCTACCTGGAGGAAGTTCTACAAGAATGCCCAAGGGCAAATTCCAATTGAGTGGGGAAGGGATACCATTAATGAAGTGCCCCTGAAAAAACTTGGGCCTTTCTTTTTTTTCCAATGGCACAGAAATTCCCACTTGTATCAAAGACAAGCAGCTTAGCAACACTTGTGCTCACATAGCAGAGCCTGCCATGAGTCATGCCCATGTGAAGTCAATGAACCCACTTTATGTCAAGGAAATTTGGACAACCTTGAAGTGTCTGACCTTTCCACTGTTTATAGCTGACATGAGGATTGGTTCATGGCTGTCTTAGTGATGAGATTTATTGCTTTATTTAAGTTTGCCAGAAATCTCATACTGGCCCCAAATACTGCACGACAATCAAGGTGCCCAGGGATGAAGTAAACAAATGATACATGGAGAGGCTGATAATTTTTGATGAGTGGGTTGGAGGCATGATTGTGTAAAGAGATGGAGGCTCCCAGAGGGCAGGCATGTTGGTGTACACTAAATGTTTGTTCCTTGGTTAATGAACTATAGTTGCACTGCGGGAAATCCCTTTCCTGTGGCCAACATACCCTAGTTCTTTCAGTTAGAATGATACACATGTAATTGTGAATACCCATCCCAAGACCCCCTTTTACATGGTGCTGGTCTTGGGAGAGATTAACCACAATTATGGCACATATTTTTTCCAGCTCTGGAAGCAAGTTCATTAGCAAAGGAAAAAGACTTCCTCAAACTCTCCATTCCTGAAATTTCTGAAGTCCAAGGTAGTAGTCCCAAGAGGCACTGACTGACCATTCTTCTTATATCCCATTAAAGCAGGTCAGTGTAATCTCATCCTGAACAGGCCTTGTGCCTCATGAGGAGGGAAAACAACACCTGTGAACTGTCTTTATTTTATTTCCCTTTTCATCAATTTAACATTGTTTCATAGTCCTTTTATAATAACCTTTTCTTTAAGAAACTTAAATTTATGTTTAAAAAATGTTATTTTCTTTAATTATTCTTGTATTATTTAACTTAAGAACAGAGATATTCTCTTATGTATTCACAGGAATATTACAACAATCATTAAATTAACCTGGTTGTCATACAACTATCTCAACTAGGGGCCTGGTCCCAACCTGAACAATTACCCAATCATGTCCTATCCACCAAGCAAAATGTTAATAGTAATAATAATGATAGAAGTGTAGAAAGGCACAAAACAAAAATAGTATCCAGTCTCATATCAAATGTGGCATTTCTTTTACTGGTATATTTATTCTCTTTCATCAGAATATATTTCAATTATTTCCTTCATCTGGACATATTAGAAAACTGCTGAAACATCCTTTTAAAGTATATTTCTCAAATTGTGTTACTTCTCAGAAGTTCTTCCTGATGAAATTGAGTTTATGAGATTTAGGCTGTATTGGCAGAAAATTATGGTACCCTCATGGTGATTTTCTTTAAATGAGAAGTTTCATTTTTGTTTCTTTCACTTTATTGTATTTATTTTAAATATCTATTAGCCACAACAACACACAAGTAACAAAAATCAGCACTTTATAATAAGGCAAAGAAAAGTTTCAGGAAAGGAAGTAACCTGAAATAACTTCTTTGCTTTCTGCATTGCACAAGTTTGCATTAATGGGTTATCTTCAAGGCATCTGATTAAAGATTTCTAATATTATTAGCACTACCCTTCAAACAGTCTATGTATCTTCATTGGGGTATTTTTTTTATCACTGCACTGTCCTAGGTTTCCTTTTTTGCCCTCTTGTCATCTAGTTCCAGGTAAATGACCTCACATCCCTCATATCAACTTTCAAATAGAGGCTTCTCCACTGAGACTTGTGTGCACAAGCAGCTACACACCACACCAACTGTTTCTGAATCTTTTCCACTACTCCAAATAAAAATCCTTGTACCCTGGTGAGTCTAATATACAGCAGGAAATCCTAAGTTGAGAAAACTTATGGAAGAAATCTCATTGGGGCTCAAACCTGTGGAGGAGACTGTGTCACCCAGGTTTCAAAGTGGCAAAGAATTCTGGCAGATGCTTTGAATGTACATATGCAAATTACACTGACTCTGTTCTATCTCATGATAGTCCTCAGGTTGATAAGCAACAGGGCTCTATCACAATGGTTGTATTGTGGTCTGAAAATATAATGGGATCCCCAAGTGTGCAGGTGATGGTGTAGATGTAGCCTGTGCAGTTTGTTGTAGGTGTATGAGGATGATTCTTCAGCCCTGGGGATCACCTGCAGACCTGATGGATGGTGAGGTACTAACTCTCCCTGGAGAATGCTCTGCAGGAATTCTCAAGGGCAAAATTCCAATTGGCTGTGGGGTAGGGGGAATATTAATGAAGTGCCCCTGACCAAGCTTGGGACTGCCTTCTTTTTCCAATGGCACAGAAAGTCCTGCTGAATATAAGACAAGCAGGTTAGCATCCTAGGTGCTCAATTGGCAGAGCCTACCATGAGGCATGCCCATGTGAAGTCAATGAACTCACTTATGTCAGGGAAATTTGGAAAACTTTGAGGTGTCTATCCTGTCCACTGTTTATAGCTGACATGGGGATTTGTTCATGGCTATCTTAGTGGTAGGATTTCTTGCTTTATTTATGCTTGCCAGAAATCTCATTCTGGGCCCAAATGCTGCATGGCAGTCAAGGTGGTCCTGTGATGAAAAGAGCACATGATAAATGGAGAGGCATATACATTTTGTTTAGTGGGTTGGAAGCATGATTGGATACAGGGATGGAGACTCCCAGAGGGCAGGCATGATTGTGTACACTGAATATTGTTTGTTCCTTGTACCAGGAATTATCATTGCCCTGAGGAATGTCCGTGTCCTGAGAGCAAACATACCCTGGCTCTGTCAGTTAGAATGATACACATGTAACTGTGAATGCCCACCCCAAGTTCCCCTTTTACATGTTGCTGGTCTTGGGAGAGATTAACCACAAATGTGGCACATATTTTGTTCCAGATCTGAAAGCAAGTTTATATGCAAAGGAAGACTTCCCCATCTTCTCCATTCCCAAATTTGCTGAAGCCCAGGAGAGTAGACCCAAGTGGCACTGACTGTAACAATTCCTCTCATATCGTATTAAAGTAGGTCAGTGTAATCTCACCCTGATCTGACCCTGTGACTTCTTGAGGAGGGAAACCATTGCATGTGGACTGTTTTTATTTAATTTCTGTTTTCACTGATTTAGCATTGTTTCATATTCCCTGTATAATAAGGTTTTCTTTAAGAATTTTAAATTTATGTTTTAAAAAAGTCAGTTTCTTTTATTATTCTTGTTGTATTTCACTTAGGAACAGAGAACTTCTCTTATATATTCACAGGAATATTGCCACAATCATTAAATTAACCTGTTTGTTGTACAATTATGTCATCTATGGGCCTGGTCTCCAACTCAACAATTACCCAATAAAGTCCTATCAACCAAGTAAAATGTTAATAGTAATAATAATGATAGAAATTAGAAAGGCACAAAAAATAGTGCCAAGTCTCATATAAAACATGGCATTTCTTTTACAGAAATATTTATTCTCTTTCATCTGATTATATCTCAATTATTTCCTCCATCTGGACATATCAGAAAACTGGTGAAACATCCTTTTGAAGAACATTCCTCAAATTGTGTTTCTTTTCAGATGTTCTTCCTGAAGTAATTGAGTTTATGAATTTTATGCTGTATTGGCAGAAAATAATTTTGAAGTCATGGTGATTCTTTTTTAAATGAGAAGTTTAATTTTTGTTTCTTTCATTGTATTAAATTCATTATAAACATTATCTATAAGATACAAAACACACAAGTATCAAAAGTCACTGCATTATAATAAATCAAAGCAAAGTTTCAGGAAAGAAAGTAACCTGAAATAACTTCTTTGCTTCCCACATTGCACAAGTTTGCATTACTGGGTTATCTTCAAGGCATCTGATTAAAGATTTGTAATGTTATAAACAGTACTACTCTTCATACAGTCCATGTATCTTCCTTGGGGTATTTTTTATTGCTGCAAAATCCTAGGTTTCCCTTTTCCCCCTCTTGGCATCTAGTTACACTTACATGACTTCACATCCCTCATATCCACTTTCAAATAGAGGCTTCTCTGGTGAGCCTTGTGTGCACAAGCAGCTACACATGCATCAAGTGTTTCTGAATCTTTTCCATTACTCCAAGTCAGAATCCATGTACCCCATTGTGTATAATATACAGCAGGAAATCCCAAGTAAATAAATCTCAGGGAAGAAATCTCACTAGGTTGGAACCTGTGGAGAACACAGTGTCATCCAAGGTTCTGAAGAGGCATAGAATTCTGGCAGGTGCTTGGAATGTGCATGCACAAATTACACTGACAATCTCCTCCCTCACAATAGGCTTCAGGTTGCTAAGCAACAGGGCTCCATACAAATGGTTGCCCTGTGGCCTGAAAATATAATGGGATCCCCAAGTGTTCATGGGATGCTGGAGGTGTTCTGGCCTGTGCACATTTTTGTATGCATAAGAGGATTATTCTGCATCCAGGAGTATCACCTGCAGCCACAATGGAAGGTGAGGGTTTGACTCTCCCTGGAGGAATCTCTACCAGAATGACCAAGGGCAAATTCCAATTGGGTGTGGTGTATGGTGAATTTTAATGAAGTGCTCCTGGCCAAGCATCTGCCTGCCTTTTTTCCCCAATGTGACAGAAATTACTGCTAGATCTAAGAGAAGCACCTTAGAAACCTGTGTGCTCCCTTAGCAGAGACTACCATGAGGCATGCCCATGTGCAGTCAATGATCCCACTTTAATTTTGGAAATTTTGACAATTCTGATGTGTCTTCCCTGTCCAGTGTTTATAGCTGACTTGAGGACTAGCTCATTGTTGTCTTTCTGGTGGGATTTCTTGCCCAATTTATGCTTGCAAGAAATCTCATTCTGGGCCTAAATGCTGAGTTACAGTCAAGGTGGTTCTGTGATGAGGGAACACATGATATGTGGAGAAGCTGTTATGTTTTGTGTTGATTGGTTTGGAGGTATGATTGTGGACAGGGATGGAGACTCCCAGAAGGCAGGCATGATGGTGTACAGTGAATATTGTTTGTTCCTTAGCCCAGGAATGATCATTGCACTGTGGGATATCCCAGGGTCCAAAATACCCTGGCTCTGTCAGTTAGAATGATACACATGAAACTATGATTGCTCACCCCAAGACCCCTTTGACATGGTGCTGGTCATGGGAGGGATTAACCACAAATTAGGGACATATTTTCTTCCAGATCTGAAAGCAAGTTTGTTAGCAAAGGAAGAAGACTTCCCCAAACCCTCCATTAACAAATTTGCTGAAGCCAGAAGGAGTAGGCCCAAGTGGAACTGATTTTGACCATTCTTCTCATATCCCATGGAAACAGGTCAGTGTAATCTCACCCTGATCTGACCCTGTGCCTTCATGAGGAGGGAAACCAACACATGTGAACTGTCTTTATTTAATTTCTTTTTCCCTGATTTAACATTGTTTCATATTCCTTGTATAAAGTTTTCTTAAACAATTCTAAATTTATGTTTTAAAAAATGTCAGTTTCTTTAGTTATTCTTCTGGTGCTTCACTTAAGAAAAGAAACATTGTCTTATGTACTCAGGGGAACATTACCAAAATCTTTAAATTTACCTGGGTCTAGTACAAACATCTCATCTAGGGGCCTCATCACCACCTCAGCAATTACTCAATCATGTCCTATCAACCAAGCAAACTGTTAATAGTAATAATAATAGAAATGTAGAAAGGCACAAAACAAAAATAGTGTCCAGTCTCATATCAAAATAGGCATTTCTTTCACAGGTATATTTATTCTCTTTCATCTGAAAATAGCTCAGTTATTTTCTTCATCTGGATATATTGGAAAACTGCTGAACCATCCTTTTAAAGAATATTCCTCAATTTGTGTTTCTTTTCAGAGGTTCTTCCTGATGAAATTGAGTTCATGAACTTTAGGCTGTATAGGCAGAAAATTATTGTGCACTCATTGTGTTTTTTCAAGTAATTCAATTTTTATTTATATCATTGTATTGAATTCATTTCAAACATTATCTATAAGCTACAACACACAAGTATCAAAAATCACCCCTTTATAATAAACCAAAGCAAAATTTCAAGAAAGCAAGTAACCTGAAATAACTTCTTTGCTTCCCACATTGCACAAGTTTGCCTTAAAGGGTTATCTTCAGGGCATTTGATTAAAGATTTCTAATATTATAAACAGTACTCTTCATACAGTCCATGTATTTTCCTTGGGGTATTTTTTATTGCTGAACAGTCCTAGGTTTCCTTTTTCACCCTCTTGTCATCTAGTTCCAGTTACATGATTTCACATCCCTTATATCCACTTTCAAATAGATGCTTTCTGCTGAGACTTGTGTGCACGAGCAGCTACACACCACACCTAATGTTTCTGAATCTTTCACATTAAAGCAAATAGGAATCTCTGTACCCTGGTGTGCCTAATATACAGCAAGAAATCCCAAGTTAAGAAAACTCAAGGAGGAAATCTCACTGGATCTCATACCTGTGGAGGAGAAAATGAAAGCCCATGTTCCAAAGCTGCATAGATTTCTGGAGAATGCTTGGAATACACATATGCAAATTATGCTGACCTTCTCCTACCTCAAAATAGACATCAGGTTGCTAAGCAATGGGACTCTACCACAATGGCTACCCTGTGGTCTGAATATATAATCAATTCCCCAAGTGTGCATGTGATGGTGGAGGTTTTGTGGACTGTTCAGTTTGTTGTAGGTATATGATGATGTTTCTGCAGTCCCAAGATTCACCTGCAACACCAAATGATGGTGATTGATTCTCCATGGAGGAAGCTATACAGGAATGCCCAAGGGCAAACTCCATTTCAGTGTGGGGTAGAGGTAACTTCAATGAAGTGCCCCTTGCCTAGCTTGGGCCTGATATTTCTTCCTAATGATGCACAAATTACCACTGGATCTAAAACAAGCAGCATATCATCTCTGGTGCTCACTTAGCAGAATCTAATGTGAGGCATGCCCATATGCAGTCAATTAATGCACTTTAAGTCAGGGAAATTTGGATAACTTTGAGTTGTCTGCCCTGTCCACTGTTCATGGCTGACATAAGGATTGGCTCATGGCTGTCTTTCTGTTGGGATTTCTTGGTCTTTTTATGCTTGCCAGAAATCTCATTCTCTGCCTAAATACTGAGTGACAGTCAAGGTAATCCTGTGATGAGAAAGCACATGATACATTGAGAGGCTGTTATTTTTTGTGTTGAGTTGTTTGGAGGCATGTTTTGGGACATGGATGGAGACTCCCAGAGGGCAGGCTTGATTGTGTACACTAAATACTGTTTGTTCCTTGGTCCAGTAATTATCATTGCACTGAGGGATATCCCTGTCCTGGGAGACAAAATAACATGTCTCTGTCAGTTAGAATCATACACATGTCACTGGGAATTCCAACCCCAAGTACCCAATTTAAATGGTGCTGGACTTGGGAGAGACTAACCAAAAATTAGGTACTTATTTTGTTCCAGATCAGAAAGCAAGTTTATTAGCAAAGGAATGAGACTTCCCCTACCTATCAATTCCCAAATTTGCTGAAACCCAAGGGAGTAGGCCCAAGTGGCTCTGACTGTTACCATTCTTCTCATATCCCATGAAAGCAGGTCAGTTTAATTTCACCCTGATCTTACCATGGGCCTTCATGAGGAGGGAAACCAACACATGTAAACTGTCTTTAATTAATTTCTTGTTTCACCCATTTAACATTGTTTCATATTGCTTGTATAATAAGGTTTTCTTAAGAATTTTAAATTTATGTTTATAAAATATACTTTTCTTTAATTATTCTTGTACTAGTTCACTTAAGAACAGAGACATCCTCTCATGTATTCACAGGAATATTAAAACAATCATTAAATTAACCTGGTTGTAGTAGAAATATCTCACTCAAGGGCCTGGTCCCCACCTGAACAATTACCTAAATATGACCTATAGACCAAGCAAAATGTTAATAGTAATAATAATGATAGAAATATAGAAAGCCACAAAACAAACATACTGTCCAGTCTCATATCAAATGTGGCATTTCTTTTACAGGTATATTTATTATCTTTCATCTGAATATGTCTCAATTATTTCCTTTATCTGGACACCAAGGTTTCTGGAAAGGAAGTAACCTGAAATAAATTCTTTGCTTCCCACATTGCACAAGTTTGCATTAATGTGTTATCTTCAAGGCATCTGATTAAAGATTTCTAATGTTATAAACAGTACTCTTCATACAGTCCATGTATCTTCCTTGAGGTTTTTTTCTATTGTTGCACAGAACTAGGTTTCCTTTTTCCATCTCTTGTCATCTAGTTCCAGTTACATGACTTCACATCCCTCATATCCACTTTCAAATAGAGGCTTCTCTGCTGAGCCTTGTGTTCAGAAGCAGCTACACAGCACACTGACTGTTTCTGAATCTTTCCCATTTCTCCAAATAGTAATCCATGTACCCTTGTGTACCTAATATACAGCAGGAAATCCCAGGTTGACAAAACTCATGTTAGAAATCTCACTGGGGCTCGAACCAGTGGAGGAGACAGTGTCAGCCCAGGTTTCAAAGGGGCACAGAATTCTGGTGGGTGCTTGGAATGCACATATGCAAATTAAACTTTATCTGAAAGCTACAACAACATGCAAGTATCAAAAATAATCACATTTTAATAAAGCAAAACAAAGTTTCAGGAAAGCAAGTAACCTGAAATAACTTCTTTGCTGTGCAAATTTCACAAGTTTGCATTAATGGTTAATCTTCAAATCATTTGATTAAAGATTTCTATTATTATAAACAGTACTTTTCAAACAGCCCATGTATCTTCCTTGGGGTATTGTTTATTGCTGCACAGTCCTAGGTTTCCCTTTTCCCCCTCTTGTCACCCAGTTACAGTTACATGACTTCACTTCCCTCATATCCACTTTCAAATAGAGGCTTCTCTGCTGAGCCTTGTGTTCACAAGCAGCTACACACCACATCAATTGTTTCTGAATCTGTCCCATAATCCCAAATTGGAATCCCTGTACCCTGGTGTGCATAACATACAGCAGGAAATCCCAGATTAAGGAACCTTAGGTAGGAAATCTCACTGGGGCTCATAACTGTGGAGAAGACAATGTCAGCCCAGGTTCCAAAGTGGCATAGAATTCTGGAGAGTTCTTAGAATACACATATGCAAATTATGCTTACCCTCTGCTACATCACAACTGACATTAGGTTGCTAAGCAAAAGTGCTCTATCCCAAAGGCTGCAATGTGGTCTGAAAATCTAATGGGATCCCCAAGTGCACAGTTGATGGTGGAGTATTGTGGTCTGTGTAGATTATTGTATGTATATGATGATGATTCTACAGCCCAGAGGTTCACCTGCAGCACCAATGGATGGTGAGGGTTTGAGTCTCCCTGGAGGAAGCTATATAGGAATTTCCAAGGGCAAATCCCAAATGGGTGTGGGGTATGGGGCAAATTCAGTGAAATGCCTGTGGTCAAGCTTGGGCCTGCCTTTTTTTCCAATGGCACAGAAATTACCACTGGATATAAAACAAGTAGCCTACCATCCTGGGTGCTCACTTAGCAGAACCTAATATGAGGCATGCCCATGCACAGTCAATTAACCCACTTTAAGTCAGGGAAATTTGGACAACTTTGAGGTGTCTGCCCTGTCCACTGTTTATAGCTGACATGAGGATTGTCTCATGGCTGTCTTTCTGGTGGGATTTCTTGGTCTATTTATGCTTGCCAGAAATCTCATTCTCTGCCTAAATGCTGAGTGACAGTCAAGGAGGTCCTGTGATGAGAACACATGATACAAAGAGAGGCTGTTATTTTTTGTGTTGAGTGGTTTGGTGACATGAATTGGGACAGGGATGTAGACTCCCAATGGGCAGGCATGATTGTGTGCACTGAGTAATGTTTGTTCCTTGGTCCAGGTATTATCATTGCACTGAGGAATATACCTGTCATGGGAGACAACATACCCTGGTTCAGTCAGTTAGAATGATACCTATGTAACTGTGAAAGCCAACCCCAAGTCCCCCTTTTACATGGTGCTGGACTTCAGAGAGATTAACCAAAAATTAGGATGCTATTTTCTTTGATATGTGAAAGCAAGTTTATTAGCAAAGGAAGATATCTTCTCCCAAAACTCCATTTCCAAATTTGCTGAAGCCCAAAGGAGTATGCCAAAGTGGCACTGACCATTCTTCTGATATCCCATGAAAACAGGTCAATGTAATCTCACCCTGATCTGACCCTCTGCCTTCATGAGGAAGGAAACCAACACATATAAACTGTTTTATTTAATTTCTTTTTTCACCAATTTAACATTGTTTCATATTCCTTGTACAGCAAGGATTCGTTAAAACTTTTAAATTTATGTTTTAAAAAGTGTCCTTTTCTTTAATTATTTTTGTTTTTCACTTAAGAATGGAGACATTCTCTTATGTGTTCAAAGGAACACTACCAAAATAATTTAATTTACATTGTTTTAGTACAATATCTCATCTAGGTGTCTCACCCCCACCTGAACAATTACCCAACCATGGCCTATCGACCAAGCAAAATGTTAATAGTCATAATAATGATAGAAGTGTAGAAAGCCAAAAAAACAAAAATAGTGTTCAGTCTCATATCAAATGTGGCAATTCATTTACAGGAATACTTATTCTCATTCATCTGAATATGTCTGTTATTTCCTTCATCTGGACATATTAGAAAACTGCTGAACCATTCTTTTACAGAATATTCCTCAAATTTCATTTTCTTTCAGATGCTTTCCCTGATGAAATTGAGATTATGAATTTTATGTTGTGTTGGCAGAAAATTACTGTGCCTTCATGGTGATTTTTTTAAAATTAGAAATTAAATTTTTGTTTCTTTAATTGTATTGGATTCACTTTAAACATTATGTATACATTACAACAAAACACAAGTATCAAAAATCACCACTTTATAATAAAGCACAGCAAAGTTTCAGGAAAGGAAGTAACCTGAAATAACTTCTTTGCTTCCCATATTGCACAGGTTTCCATTAATTTATTAAATTCTAGGCAAGTGATTGAAGATTTCTAATATTATATTCAGTAATCTTCATATACTCCACGTATTTTCCTTGGGGTATTGTTTATTGCTGTACAGTTCTAGGTTTCCTTTTCCCCCTCTGTCATCTAGTTGCAGTTACATGACTTCACATCCCTCATATCCACTTTCATATAGAGGCTTCTCTGGTGAGCCTTGTGTGCACAAGCAGTTACACACCACACCAAGTGTTTCTGAATCTTTCCCATTACTCCAAATACAAATCACTGAACCCTGCTGTGACTAATATACTCCAGGAAATCCCAAGTAAAGAAACCTCAGGGAAGAAATTTCACTGGTTCTCAATCCTGTGGAGTAGACAGTGCCAGCCCAGGTTCCAAAGTGGCATAGAATTCTTGTGGGTGCTTGGAATGTACATATGAAAATTATGCTGACCCTCTCCTACCACACAATAGGCATCAGGTTGCTAAGCAACAGGGCTCAATCCCAATGGCTGACCTGTGGTCTTGATATATAATGGAATCCCCAAGTGTGCAGGTGATGGTGGATGTTTTGTGGCCTGTGCAGTTTGTTGTAGGTATATGAGGGTTTTTCTGCAGCCCTTAGTATCACCTGCAGCCCTGATGGATGGTGATGGTTTGACAATCCCTGGAGGAAGCTCTACAGGAATGCCCAAGTGCAAATTCCAATTGGGTGTTGGGTAGGGGTAACTTTAATGAAGTGCACTTGGCCAACCTCGGGCCTCCTTTTATTTACCAATGGCACAGAAATTACTGAGGGATATAAGATAACTAGCTTAGAATCCCAGGTGCTCACTTAGAAGTTCCTACCATGAGGCATGCCCATGTGCAGTTAAGGAAGCCAGTTTAAGTAAGGGAAATTTGGACAACTTTGAGGTATCTGCCCTGTCCACTGTTTATATCTGACAGGATTGGCTCATGGCTGTCTTAGTGGTGGGATTTCTTGGTCTATTTATGCTTACAAGAAATCTCATTCTGGGCATAAATGCTGAGTGACAGTTTAAGTGGTCCTGTGATGAAGAGAACACATCACATGGAGAGGTTTTATTTTTTCTGTTGAGTGTGTTGGATGCATGATTGGGGACTGCTATGGAGAATCCCAGATGACCTGCATGATTGTGTACACTGAGTATTGTTTTTTCCTTGGTCCAAGAATTACATTGCACTGAGGATTATCCCTGTCCTGGGAACCAACATTCCCTGGCTCTGTCAGTTAGAATGATACACATGTAAAAGTGAAGACCCACCTCATGTCCACCTTTTACATGGTACATGAGTTGGGAGAGATTAACCACTAATATAGCACATACTTTTTCCAGATCTGAAAGCAAATTTATTCGCAAAGATGGAAGACCCCCTGACACTCAATTCCCAAATTTGCTGAAGCCCAAGGGAGTAGACACATGTGGCACTGAAAGTGACAATTCTTCTCATATCCGATGAAGGCATGTCAGTGTAATCTCACCCTGATCTGACATTGTGCTTTCATGAGAAGGGAAACAAACACATGTGTACAGTCTTTATTTAATTTCTTTTTTCACTGATTTAACATTCTTTCATATTCCATTTATAATAAGGTTTTCTTTAACTATTTTAAATTTATGTTTAAAAAATGTCAGATTCTTTAATTGTTCTTGTAGTATTTCACTTAGTAACAGAGACATTCTCTTATGTATTCACAGGAATATTACCAAAATCATTAAATTAACCTGGCTGTAGTACAAATATCTCACCTAGGGTCCTGGAACCCACCCCAGCAATTATCCAATCATGTCCTGTCAACCAAGTAAAATGTTAATACTAATAATATCGTTAGGAATATAAAAAGGAAAAAAAACAAATATAGTGTCTCATCTCATATCAAATGTGGCATTTCTATTACAGTTATATTCTCTTTCATCTGAATATATCAATTATTTCTTTCTTCTGGATATAAAAGAAAAATGCTGAACCATCCTTTTAAAGAATATTCCTAAAATTGTGTTTCTTTTCAGAGGGTTTTCCTGATGAAATTGTGTTTAAGAATTTTAGGCTGTGTTGGCAGAAAATTATCTTGCTCTGATGGTGATTCTTTTCTAAATGAGAAGTTTAACTTTGTTCTTTTCATTGTATTGAATTCATTTTAAAAGTTATCTATAAGCTACAACAACACACATGTATCAAAAATAACCACATTATAATAAAGCAAAGCAAACTTTCAAGAAAGCAAGTAACCTGAAATAAATTCTTTTCTTCCTGCATTGCACAAGTTTGCCTTAACATGTTATCTTAAAGTCATTTGATTAAAAGTTTATAATATTATAAACAGAATTCTTCATACAGTCAATGTATCTTACTTGGAACACTGTTTACTGCTGCACAGTCCTAGGTTTCCTTCCCTCCCCCATTGTCATCTAGTTACAGTTACATGACTTCACAACTATCATATCCACTTTCAAATAGAGGCTTCTCTGCTGAGCTTTGTGTGCACAAGCAGTTACACACCACATCAGCTTTTTCTGAATCTTTCCCAGTACTCCAAATAGGAATCCCTGTACCCTGGTGTGCCTAATATACAGCAGGAAATCCCAAGTTGAAGAAACTCAGGAAAGAAATATCACTGGGGCTTGAACCTGTGAAGGAGATAGTGTCAGCCCAGATTCCAAAATGGCATAGAATTCTGGCTGGAGCTTGGAATGCATACATGCAAATTACACAGACCCTCTCCTACCTCACAATAGGCAAAGGGTTGCTAAGCAAGTGAGCTCTATCCCAATGGATGCCCTGTGGTCTGAAAATTTAATGAGATCCCCAAGCTTGCAGGTGATGGTTGAAGTTTTGTGGCTTGTGCAATTTTTTGTAGGCATAGGATGATTCTGTAGCCCTGAGGATCACCTGCAGCACCAATATATGGTAAGGGTTTGACTCTCCCTGGAGGAACCTCTAGAAGAATGCCCAGGAGAAAATTCCAATAGGATGTTGACTATGGAGAACTTTAATGAAGTGCCGTTGACCAAGCTTGGGCCTGCCTTCTTTTTTCCAATGGCACAGAAATTGCCCCTGAATCTAAGACAAGCAGCTTAGGAACACGTGTGCTTACTTAGCAGAGCCTACCATAAGGTATGCCCATGTGTAGTCTATGAACCAACTTTATGTGAGGGAAATTTGGACAACTTTGAGGTGTCTGACATGTCCGCTGTGCATAGCCAACATGAGGATTGATTCATGGCTGTCTTTGTTTTGGGATTTCTTGCTTTATTTATGCTTGCCAGAAATCTCATTCTGGGCCTGAATGCTGCATGACATTCAAAGGGGTCCTGTGATGAAGAGAACCCATGATGCATGCAGAGATTGATATTTTTGTCTTCTCTGAGTCAGAGACATGATTGAGGACAGGTATGGAGACTCCCAGAGGGCCAGCATGATGGTATACACTGAAGATGATTTGTTCCTTGGTCCAGGAACTATGATTGCACTGAGGGATATCCCTGTCTTGGGTGCCAACATACCCTGGCTCTGTCAGTTACAATGATATGCATGTAACTGTGAATGTCCACCTGAAGTCCCCTTTTACATAGTGCTGGAATTGGGAGAGATTAACCACAAATGTGGGAAATTTTTTTTCAAGATCTGAAAGCAAGTTTATTAGCAAAGGAAGAATACTTCACCATCCTCTCCATTCCCAAATGTGCTGAAACCAAAGGGAGTAGGCCCAAGTGGCACTGAATGTGAACATTCTTCTCATATACCATGAAATCAGGTCAGTGTAATCCCACCCTGATCTGACACTGAGTATTCAAGAGGATGGACACCAACAAATGTGAAGTGTATTTATTTAGCTTATTTTATCACTGATTTAACATTGTTTCATATTCCTTGCATAATAAAGTTTTCTTTAACAATTTTAAATCAATGTTTTAAAGAACGTCAGTTTCTTTAAATATTCTTGTAGTATTTCACTTAAAAACAGAGACACTCTCTTATGTATTCAAAGGAACATTACCACAATCATTAAATTAACCTAGTTTTTGTAAAAATATCTCATCTAGGGGCTGGAACCCTCCTCAACAATAACCGTATCATGTCCTATCAAACAAGAAAAATGTTAATATTAATAATAATGATAGAACTGTAGAAAGACAAAAAACAAAAATAGTGTCCAGTCTCATATCAAACTTGACATTTCTTTTTCATGTATATTTATTCTCTTTCATCTGAATATATCTCAATTATTTCCTTCATCTGGACATATTAGAAAACTGCTGAATCATTCCTTCAAAAGTATTCCTAAAATTGTGTTATTTTTCAGAGGTTCTTCCTGATTAAATTGAGTTTATGAACTTTAGGATGTATTGGCAGGAAATTATTGTGCCACCATGGTGAATCTTTTTGAAATGATAAGCTTAATTTTAGTTTCTTTCATTGTAGTGAAATCATTTTAGACATTATTTATATGCTACAACAACACATAAGTATCAAAATTCCCCACTTTATAATAAAGCAAAGCAAAGTCCCAGGAAAGCTAGTAACCTGAAATAACTACTTTGCTTCCCACATTGCACAAGTTTGCATTAATGGGATATCTTCAAGGTATTTGATTAAAATTTCTAATATTATAAACAGTATTCTTCATACAGTCCATGTGTCTTCCATGGGTTATTGTTTATTGCTGTACAGTCCTAGGTTTCCTGTTTCCTCCTCTTATCATCTACTTCCAGTTACATGACTTCACATCCCTCATATCCACTTTCAAAAAAAGGCTTCTCTGCTGGGCCTTGTGTGCAGAATCAGCTACACACAATACCAAGTGTTTCTGAATCTTTCCCTTTAATACAAATAGGAATCCTTTACTCAGGTGTGCCTAATATACATCAGGATATCCCATTTTAAGAAATCTCAGGGAAGAAGTCTCACTTGGGCTCAAACCTGTGGAGGTGACAGAGACATCCCAGGTCCCAAAGTGGCCTAGAATTCTGATTGGTGCTTGGAAGGCACATGTGCATATGATGCTGACCCTCTCTTACCTCAAAATAGGCATCAGGTTGCTAAACAACAGGGCTCTATCCAAATGGCAGCCCTGTGGTCTGAAACTGTAAATGGACTCCCCAATTGTGCAGGTGATGTTGAAAATGATGTGACCTGTGCAGGTTGATGTAGGTATATGAGGATGATTTTGCAGCCTCGAGGACCACCTGCAGCCCTGATGGATGGGGAGGGTTTGACTCTCCCTGGAGGATGTTGTACAGGAATGCCCAAGTGCAGATTCCAGATGGTTGTGGGGTAGGCAGAAGATTAATGTAGTGCCCCTGGCCAAGCTTGGGCTTACCTATTTTTTCCCAATGGCAGAGAAATTACCACTGGATCTAAGACATGGAATTTAACAATGAGGATGTTCACTTACCAGAGCCTAATATGAGGAATGCCCATGTGCAGTCAATGAATGCACTTTAAATCAGGGAAATTTGGACAACTTTGATAGGTCTGCCCTTTCCACTGTTTATAGCTGAAATGAGGATTGGCTCATGACTGTCATAATGTTTGGGTTTCTTGCTCTATTTATGCTTGCCAGCAGTCTCATTCTGGGCTTAAACGCTGAGTGACAGTCAAGGCCTGTGATGAAGAGAACACATGTGGAGAGGCTGATATTTTTTGTGTTGAGTGGATTGGAGGCATGACTGGAGACAGGGATGGAGATTCCCAGAGGGCAGGCATGATGGTGTACACTGAATACTGTTTGTTCCTTGTTCCAGGGATTAACATTGCCCTGAAGGATGTCCCTGTCCTGGGAGCCAACATACCATGGCTCTGTCAGTTAGAATGATACACATGTAACTGTGAATGCCCACCCCAAGTCCCCCTTTGACATGGTGCTGTACTTGGGAAATATTAACCACAAATGTGGCACATATTTTATTCCAGATCTGAAAGCAAGTTTATTAGCAAAGACTTCCCCAACCTCTCAATTCCTGAATGTGCTGAAGCCCAAGTGAGTAGGCCCAAGTGGCAGTGACTGTGACCATTCTTCTTGTATTGTATCCCATGAAATCAGGTCAGTGTGAGATTACACTGACCCGAACTTGTGCCTTCATGAGGAGGGAAACCTACACATGTGAAGGGTCTTTATTTAATTTCTTTTATTACTGATTTAACATTGTTTCATATTTCTTGTATAATAAGGTTTTCTTTAATAGTTTTAAATTTATGTTTTAAAAAAGGCAGTTGCTTTAATTATTCTTGTATTATTTCACTTAGGAACAGAGAAGTCCCTTATGTATTCACAGGAACATTACCACAATCATAAAAATTAACCTGGTTGTAGTAAAATTATCTCATCTAGGGTCCACAACTCAACAATTACCAAAACATGTCCTATAAAACAAGCAAAATGTTAATAGTAATAATAATGATAGAAATGTAGAAAGACACCAAACAATAAAGTCCAGTCTCATATCAAACATGGCATTTCTTTTTCATGTATGATTATTCTCTTTCATCTGAATATATCTCAATTATTTCTTTCATCTGGACATATTAGAAACCTCTGAACCAGAATATTCCTCTAATTGTATTTTTTTTTCAAAGGTTCTTCCTCATGAAATTGAGTTTATGAATTTTAGGCTTTATTTGTAGAAAATTATTGTGCCCTCATGGGAATTTTTTTAAAAAGATAAGTTTAATTTTTGTTTCTTTCATTGTATTGAAATCATTTTAAACATAATCTATAAGCTACAACAACACACAAGATCAAAAATCACCACTTTATAATAAAGCAAAGAAAAGTCTCAGGAAAGCTAGTAACCTGAAATAACTACTTTGCTCCTGCATTGCAAAAGTTTTCCTTAATGGGTTATCTTCAAGGCTTTGATTAAAATTTCTAATATTATAAGAAGTACTGTTCATACAGTCCATTTATCTTCCTGGGGTATTGGTTATTGCTGCACAGTCCTAGGTTTCCTATTTCCCCCTCTTGTCATCTAGTTCCAATTACACAAATTCACATCCCTCATATCCACTTTTAAATAGTCTCCTCTGCTGAGCCTTGTGTGCAGAATCAGCTACACACCACACCAAGTATTTCTGAATCTTCCCCATTACTCCAAGTAGGAATCCCTGTACCCAGCTGTGCCTCATGTATAGCAGGAAATCCCAAGTTAGGAAGCCTCAGGGAAGAAATGTCACAGGGTCTTGAACCTGTGGAGGAGACAGAGTCAGCCCAGTTTCCAAAAGGGCCTAGAATTCTGGTGAGTGCTTGGAATACACATGTGCAAATGACACTGAACCTCTTCTGGCTCACAGTAGGCATCAGGTTGCTAAGCAACTGGGCTCTATCCCAATGGCTGCCTTGTGGTCTGAAAATATATTGGGCACCCCAAGTGTGCAACTGATGGTAAGGGTATTGTGCCCCCTGCAGATTATTGTGGGTATATGAGGATGATTCTTCCACCCCAAGGATCTCCTACAGCCCTGATGAATGGTGAGGTTTGACTCTCCCTGGAGGATTCTATACAGGAAAGCCAAAGGACCAATTCCAATTGGTTGTGGGTAGGCAGAAGTTTCATGAAGTGCCCATGGACAAGCTTGGAGCTGTCTTTTTCTTCCAATGCCACATAAATTACTGCTTGATCTAAGACATGCAACATAACATCCTGGGTACTCACTTAGCAGAGCCTACCATGAGGCATTCCCATGAGCAGTCTAGGAACCCACTTAAAGTCAGGGAAATTTGGACAACTTTGATGGGTCTGCTCTGTACACTGTTTAGAACTGACATGAGAACTGGCTCATGGCTGTTTTAGTGGTAGGATTTCTTGCTCTATTTCTGCTTGCCAGAAGTCTCATTCTGGGCCTAAATGCTGAGTGACAGTCAACTTGATCCTGTGATAGAGAACACATGATATATGGAGAGGCTGATATTTTTTGCATTGAATGGTTGGGAGGCATGATTGGGGAAATGGATGGAGACTCCCAGAGGACAGGCATGATGGTGTACACTGAATAATGTTTGTTCCATGGTCCAGGGATAATCATTACTCTGATGGATATCCCTGTCCTGGGAGCCAAAACACAATGGCTCTGTCAGTTAGAATGATACACATGTATCTGTGAATGCCCACCCCAGTTCCACTTTGACATGGTGCTGGACTTGGGAGAAATTAACTACAAATGTGGCAGATATTTTGTTCCAGATCTGAAAGCAAGTTTATTAGCAAAGGAAGAAGACTTCTCCAACCACTCTGTTCCCAAATGTGCTGAAGGCCAAGGGAGTGGGCACAAGTTGTGTGAAAGAAGGGGAGCACACTCCATCCTCAGTGTTCATGCAAAAGAAAGTTCTATTCTACTCATTTCTACAGGTTTCTATAGCATACAAGATAGTTTCCTATGTGACTGTTTTCAGATATTTCAGGGAAGGTACATTTTTTCTGAAGCTACAAGGTGTATTTACATATCTTTAGTCTTCAGGGACAATTTCTTTGGGGGCTAGATGGGAAACAGCAGGAGCAGGAGACAGGAGCATGGAAGGAGCCCAGCAGGAGCTCAGAGACTATTTCCTTATCTAAATTGCTGTCTGCCTTCAGACATGCAAAGCTTTTGGCCTTTTCCTAGCTGAGTGCCCACCTTCAGACTTCTGGAGCTTGGGAAGGCCCTGCTGTATAGTTTGTTGAGCCAGGGGACCTTCCATGTCACCACATCTCCCCCCTTTTTATTATGATTACAATTTGGTGTAGTGACATAAAGCTTATTCATGAGGATATCATGGTGGTTCTGGGAATATGTGCCACATCTTCTTAGGCTGGTCCATCCACACTGGAGTTCTAAAAGCAAAACACAAAACACAGCAATAGGTAAGAGCCATTTAGTTAGAGAGGGTAGAGAAAACCTGTGACCCCAGGGGCTTGGGTCTAGCTATTGCAAATGATTTTGTAGAGTTTTACATACCACACCAAATAGTCTATGAAAAACATGCCCAAGCTTCCAGAGTGTACACTGAGGCAGCCAGGAGTTAAGCTGGGAAGCAGGAAAGCTTGGTGAGGCATTGGTCCAAACAATAGGTTCAGAGGACTTGATTTCAAGGCATGTATGATTATCATTCCAATCAACTAACCTCATATGATTACTGAACTGTAGGTATATCTTTATCATGTCCAGTTGGTCACGGAGCATTAGAGGCTGGCATGGAAGTTTTACTTTGAGAGTTTGCATGTCCATAGTCAATGCCCCCTACTGCTATAAAGGTGAGTGAATGAGAGGTATTATGTATCCAAAGGTGATTGCAGGGTTTAATGCAGTATTTTACATTATGAGATACACAGAGGGGCAGCACAGAGGAGGCAAAGGATATATTACTATTTGCTAAAATCCAATGGCTGCCATTAAGTAAAGGGCCTCTAGATGGTACATTTATTCCATCCAGCCAAGTGGTTACATTGTTAGAAACAGGGAAGGGGGAATCCACCTATGTAATAGGGTAGAATAAATGAGGATCTAAAATGTGTGCCCAACCACTGTTATTCAACATTGTGCTGGAAGTGCTAGCCAGGGCAAACCGGCAAGACAAAGAAATAAAAGGCACCCAAATTGGAAAAGAAGAAGTAAAACTGTCATTGTTTGCAGACGATATGATCTTATATCTAGAAAACCCTGAGAAATCGATGATACAGCTACTAGAGCTAATAAACAAATTTAGCAAAGTAGCGGGATACAAGATTAATGCACATAAGTCAGTAATGTTTCTATATGCTAGAAATGAACAAACTGAAGAGACACTCAAGAAAAAGATACCATTTTCAATAGCAACTAAAAAAATCAAGTACCTAGGAATAAACTTAACCAAAGATGTAAAAGACCTATACAAAGAAAACTACATAACTCTACTAAAAGAAATAGAAGGGGACCTTAAAAGATGGAAAAATATTCCATGTTCATGGATAGGAAGACTAAATGTCATTAAGATGTCAATTCTACCCAAACTCATCTACAGATTCAATGCAATCCCAATCAAAATTCCAACAACCTACTTTGCAGACTTGGAAAAGCTAGTTATCAAATTTATTTGGAAAGGGAAGATGCCTCGAATTGCTAAAGACACTCTAAAAAAGAAAAACGAAGTGGGAGGACTTACACTCCCTGACTTTGAAGCTTATTATAAAGCCACAGTTGCCAAAACAGCATGGTACTGGCACAAAGATAGACATATAGATCAATGGAATCGAATTGAGAATTCAGAGATAGACCCTCAGATCTATGGCCGACTGATCTTTGATAAGGCCCGCAAAGTCACTGAACTGAGCCATAATGGTCTTTTCAACAAATGGGGCTGGGAGAGTTGGATATCCATATCCAAAAGAATGAAAGAGGACCCCTACCTCACCCCCTACACAAAAATTAACTCAAAATGGACCAAAGACCTCAATATAAAAGAAAGTACCATAAAACTCCTAGAAGATAATGTAGGAAAACATCTTCAAGACCTTGTATTAGGCGGCCACTTCCTAGACTTTACACCCAAAGCACAAGCAACAAAAGAGAAAATAGATAAATGGGAACTCCTCAAGCTTAGAAGTTTCTGCACCTCAAAGGAATTTCTCAAAAAGGTAAAGAGGCAGCCAACTCAATGGGAAAAAATTTTTGGAAACCATGTATCTGACAAAAGACTGATATCTTGCATATACAAAGAAATCCTACAACTCAATGACAATAGTACAGCCAGCCCAATTATAAAATGGGCAAAAGATATGAAAAGACAGTTCTCTGAAGAGGAAATACAAATGGCCAAGAAACACATGAAAAAATGTTCAGCTTCACTAGCTATTAGAGAGATGCAAATTAAGACCACAATGAGATACCAACTAACACCGGTTAGAATGGCTGCCATTAAACAAACAGGAAACTACAAATGCTGGAGGGGATGTGGAGAAATTGGAACTCTTATTCATTGTTGGTGGGACTGTATAATGGTTCAGCCACTCTGGAAGTCAGTCTGGCAGTTCCTTAGAAAACTAGATATAGAGCTACCATTTGATCCAGCGATTGCACTTCTCGGTATATACCCGGAAGATCGGAAAGCAGTGACACGAACAGATATCTGCATGCCAGTGTTCATAGCAGCATTATTCACAATTGCCAAGAGATGGAAACAACCCAAATGTCCTTCAACAGATGAGTGGATAAATAAAATGTGGTATATACACACGATGGAATACTACGCAGCAGTAAGAAGGAATGATCTCGTGAAACATATGACAACATGGATGAACCTTGAAGACATAATGCTGAGCGAAATAAGCTAGGCACAAAAAGAGAAATATTATATGCTACCACTAATGTGAACTTTCAAAAATGTAAAACAAATGGTTTATAATGTAGAATGTAGGGGAACTAGCAGTAGAGAGCAATTAAGGATGGGGGAACAATATTCCAAGAAGAACAGATAAGCTATTTAACGTTCTGGGGATGCCTGGAAATGACTATGGTCTGTTAATTTCTGATGGATATAGTAGGAACAAGTTCACAGAAAGGTTGCTATATTATGTAACTTTCTTGGGGTAAAGTAGGAACATGTTGGAAGTTAAGCAGTTATCTTAGGTTAGTCGTCTTTTTCTTACTCCCTTGTTATGGTCTCTTTGAAATGTTCTTTTATTGTATGTTTGTTTTCTTTTTAACTTTTTTTTCATACAGTTGATTTAAAAAAGAAGGGAAAGTTAAAAAAAAAAGAAAGAAAAACAAGGAAAAAAAAATGATGTGTGCCCCCTTGAGGAGCCTGTGGAGAATGCAGGGGTATTCGCCTACCCCACCTCCATGGTTGCTAACATGACCACAAACATAGGGGACTGGTGGTTTGATGGGTTGAGCCCTCTACCATAAGTTTTACCCTTGGGAAGACGGTTGCTGCAAAGGAGAGGCTAGGCCTCCCTAGATTTGTGCCTAAGAGTCTCCTCCTGAATGCCTCTTTGTTGCTCAGATGTGGCCCTCTCTCTCTGGCTAAGCCAACTTGAAAGGTGAAATCACTGCCCTCCCCCCTACGTGGGATCAGACACCCAGGGGAGTGAATCTCCCTGGCAACATGGAATATGACTCCCGGGGAGGAATGTAGACCCAGCATCGTGGGACGGAGAACGTCTTCTTGACCAAAAGGGGGATGTGAAAGGAAATGAAATAAGCTTCAGTGGCAGAGAGATTCCAAAACGAGCCGAGAGGTCACTCTGGTGGGCACTCTTACGCACACTTTAGACAACCCTTTTTAGGTTCTAAAGAATTGGGGTAGCTGGTGGTGGATACCTGAAACTATCAAACTACAACCCAGAACCCATGAATCTCGAAGACAGTTGTATAAAAATGTAGCTTATGAGGGGTGTCAATGGGATTGGAAAGCCATAAGGACCACACTCCACTTTGTCTAGTTTATGGATGGATGAGTAGAAAAATAGGGGAAGGAAACAAACAGACAAAGGTACCCAGTGTTCTTTTTTACTTCAATTGCTCTTTTTCACTCTAATTATTATTCTTGTTATTTTTGTGTGTGTGCTAATGAAGGTGTCAGGGATTGATTTAGGTGATGAATGTACAACTATGTAATGGTACTGTAAACAATCGAAAGTACGATTTGTTTTGTATGACTGCGTGGTATGTGAATATATCTCAATAAAAAAAAATTTCAAAAAAATAAAAAATAAAAAATAAAATAAAATAAAATGTGTGCCCAATACAGGTGGGCTGAAACACATTGAAGTGGAGAGAGTAAGAAGATTGTAAAGATATGTTACCACACTCTGGCAATGGATTGTAGACACCATTGCCAGGAACAATGTTTCTGGAGTTACAGGAGTGGTGGTTTTTTGAAGTACTGCTTCAGCCTTTTGAGTAGTTTTCTTCAGGGTTCCCCATATCATCAACAGGGCTTGCTGGGTTTTTGGCAGTTTCATCATTGGCTGAGCTATCTCCATCTTCAGGTTGTGGAGATCAGGAATTGGATTTGGCTTCATCCATGTCATTCCACAGTTTGATGTGTCTTGCTGGAATCCACGGGGGACCTGCTGAGATGGAGACACAAGCATATCCCCACCCCCAAGTTAATAAGGGCACTGGTCATTCCCAGTGTCCAGTTTGTCTATTTTTCCAGAGCACAGGAAGTTTCACCATTTCTGTATTTTTTGTTTCACATGGCACATGGAAATGGTGCTGTGCTGCTCAGTCCATCATCTGAGAGATTTAAAAAATTAAGAACAAATAAGGTTTTAGCTGTTCTTGCAGAGGGATCCATATTCCCCCTTTTTGTTTTAAAAGACATGTTTTTAGAGTGCAGTGAGCATGTTCAATGACAGCTTGTCCTGTAGGATTAAAGGGAATGCCAGTTATATGTTGTATAGACCATTGAGAATGAAAAGTATGAAAGTGAGAGGAAGTGTAGGCAGGGTCATTGTCAGTTTTAAGTTGATGTGGGCATCCAAGGACAGCAAAAGCCTGTAATAGAAAGTGACAAACATGAGTTGTCATTTCAGCTGAGAGAGTGCAAAGAGAAATGGAGAGTATGTGTCGATAACAACATGAAGAAAACAGAGATGACCAAATGGGCTGAAGTGGGTGACATCCATCTGCCAAATGGCATTGGGCTGAAGGCTGCAGGGATTAGTGCCATAGATAGGTGGTGCTAAATTATATAGTTGGCAGGAAGGGCAACTATAGATGATATCTTTGGCTTGTTGAGCACTTAAATCAAACAGTTTTTGTAATCTGTGCCAGTTTTAATGAAAGAATTGGTGAGAGTCAACAGCAGCAGGGTGCAGGAGTGATGATACAAGGAGATCAGGTTGTTGATTACCATATGTTAAAGATCCTGGTAGAGAAGTGTGAGAGCAAATATGCATGATAAAGAAGGGGTGATGGTGGGCTCAGATTAGCATTTGTAATGGAAGGAATAGAAGAAAAATAGGTGCTGAGCAACTAGAGCTGACAAGAGCAGTTTCTGTGTGTTGTACAGAATAAACTGCATAGGCAGAATCAGAAATGATATTGATTTGTTTGTTTGGAAAAGTTTGAAATGCTAAAAAGAGAGCACCAAGTTCAGCTTGTTGGGTAGTAGGATAGTTATTTTCTATGTGAGAAAGACTGGAGGTCCAGATGGCTGCTTTGCCAGTTTTTCCTGATCCATCTGTGAAAACTGTGATAGCTGAGGAATGGGACAAGTAGAAGTAATGTGAGGAAAAACAAAAGGTGTAAGGTGGAAAAAGGTTAATAAAGGATCTGCAGGAAAATGAAAATTAAACTGTCCAGGATAATCATAAATAGCTGCTTGTAAAGAGGTGGAAAAAGAAAGCACATGTGTAAACTAATCTTTGGTAATAAGCAAATAAATACAATTAGGTTCCTTACTGGTAAGATGAATAACACATCTGTGACCTCTGATGATAAGCTGAATAAGTCAGTCAATATATGGGGAAAGAGATTTCATTGGGGAGTGCCCAAGGAAAAGCCATTCAAGAATGCGGAGTGCAGGTGAAAATTGTCCAATTACTCCAGTGGGAGAGTGATCTGTCTGTAAAATAAAATATGTTACAGGAAGTTTTGGATTAATTCGGTTAAGAGAGCAACATTGAATGGCTTGTTCAACAAGAAGCAATTCACATTGGCAGTTGGCAGTAAGGGTGCAGAGGCTGTGGATGTTGGAATCTCCCTTTAACAAAGAGAAGAGATGCTGTAATTGATAAGATTGGGATACCAAGCAAGGGAAAGAGCCAGTTAACATTACCCAAGAGTTTTTGCAATTCATTGAGAGTAGGCCGATCAGAGATTTTAAGGCAGATATGCTGGGCGTGCTATGTTAGCACAGGACACTAAGTGCTGAAGATACTTCCAAGGTTCTGTTTGTTGAATTTTCTCGGGGGGGGGGGGGATAAACAAGCCCACTGCTGTGAGAAGGTCGTTTGTAAATGATAATAAATGAGCCAAGAGATTATCGGTTGGTGCGCTAAGCAAAATGTCATCCATATAGTGGATGAGTTTACATTCCTGGAATTTGTCATGAACTGGACATAAAGCTTGACTAACATAAGACTGACACATTGTAGGGCTATTTAGCATGCCCTATGGCAAAACATTTTAATGAAACCACTGGGCGGGGGCCTCATTGTTAATGGCAGGTGAGGTAAATGCAAAACACTTTGTTTAGGGTGTAAGGGAGTAGAATAGAAACAGTCTTTTAAATCTATTACAATTATTGGCCACTGCTGCAGAATGCAAGTGGGTGAAGGGACTCCTGTTGAAGGGGCCCCATGGGTTCAAGACAAGTGTTAATCATTCACAAATCATGCAAGAGGTGCCACTTCCTAGATTTCTTTTTTATGACAAAAATAGGAGAATTCCTTGGGCTGGTAGATAGCTCAATGTGCCCAAGATTTAATTGCTCATGAACTAATGAGCTTGATATAATTTCTCTTGAGGTAAGGGACCACTGCTCCACCCATATGGGTTTGCCTTGGATCCAAGTTAAAGGCAAAGGTTCAATGACAATTCTTGGAGCAGTGGCCCTTAGGATAAATTTGTCTGAATTGCTATATTCCATTGAGATAATAAGTCATGTCCCCACAAATTAATGGGGATTGGTAAGATTAGAGGCTGAATTGTAGCAGAATGGCCTTCTGCATTGTGACATTCAAGGGGAACTGCATTTTGGGGGCTGGAATTTATTTCCCCAATTCCCATAACTGGGGTATCTTGTAAGACTTTTGGCCAGGTAGGTGGCCAGGATTGTAAGCTAATGATTGAAATATCAGTGCCAGTGTCGATTAAACCCTGAAAGGCTCATCCCTGCATGTAAATGGTTAATGTAGGATGGCCATGCTGAATTTTCTCAACCCAACACACTTTAGGTCCGGTGTTACCAAACCCTTTAGTACCACACATGGCATTTTTAGCCTGCAGGACACAAAAAGGCAATAAGAGCAATTGTGCAATAGCAGATTGAGCAGGTAAAAGATGGATACCCATGCAAGAAAGAAGAACTTGAATTTCACCACAATAATCGGCATCAATAACACCCTCATGAACAAAAAGACCTTTAGAAGTTAGACTTGATTTTCCTAAGACCAGTCCAACTAAACCATGAGAGAGTGGCCCATAAACACTGGTACAAACTTTTCTAATGCCATCTGACTCCTTTATGAGTAATTCATGGAGACAGGGTAGGTCCAATCCTGTGCTGCCAGAGGTGGCAGCCACAAGTGTATCAACTCTGGGTTGTTTGGGTTGGTAACTTGATATATTGTTTGTCTCCATGTGTGGCAGTTTGTCATGGAAATGCCAGTGTTGAAGGGGCCCTGGAGCTGGCCCCCTCAGGAGTTTCCCGAGTCTAACAGGGCCCTGCCATGATCCCATTTAGAATTACATTGATTAGCCCAATGAAAACCCTTTTTACAATGGGAACAGGGCTTAGGGTGTCTAGGGAAATTATTAGAGGGCCCCCTATTTTGGGAGCCTGTCAGAGGCATGTTTTTTTGAGGACATTGTCTTTGGAAATGTCCTGGCTGGCTGCACCAAAAACACACACTGGACATGGTTTTAGGGGGGCATGCATGCAGTGGCAAAAAACTGTGCTTTGTGAGTCTCAGTGCCCAACAATTGGCATGCTTTGATAAGATCACTGATAGCCTGCACCTTAGCATGGATAGGATGCATGGCTTGTTGGCATCGGCAATAGAATTTTTAAAGGCTAATTATAAAAGAATGATATTAGCTGTGCCACAGTGGCTAACCTGCCATCCTATGGCCTTTGTTAGCCAGTCAACAAAATCTACAAAATGCTCTTGTGGGCCTTGGTGGATAATAATGAAAGAGCCTTGTGCATCTGTCCCTGAATCTGACAATTGCTCCCATGCTTACATGGCACAAAGTGCCACCTGTTGATAAACATTATTTGGCCAATTTAACTGTTGGTTAACATCATCATATTGTCCATGCCCTTTTAGCTGGTCTGTGGTAATATTTACACTTGCTAAGTGATTATGAACTGCCTGTTTCATGCAACATTCATCAAACTCTGTATGCCACAGCAAATAAGCACTAGACTCTAGAATCATATGAGCTAAAGAATTCCAATCCCAAGGGGTTAAGGCATAGCCTTCAGACAAGGCTTGCAGTATCCCTCTAGTAAATGGGCTTGTGGCACAGTTTTCTCAAACACTTTTTCTGAGCTCTTTATAAGTTTGATAGGGTAATAGCTCAAACATTCTTTGGTTTTGCTGGTTAAGCATAATGCAGCATACAAGGTCACCAGCTAATGCCACTTCATGCAGACAGTTTTGTAAAACAGGTGCAGCACCTCTGGAAGTGAGTGGAGGTGGTGGCCATGAAGGCAGAAGTAAAGGAGAAAGGGGAAGGACCGAGGCTATGGTAGTTTCTCCGCTACCTTTATCAGCTGGCAGTATGGGCACAGAGGATTTGAGTGGTGGGAGGGAATCATCAGGGAAAGTGGTGGTTTCTTTTTTAGAGACTTTGGTTTCAGAACTCTCAGTCTTGGCAATATGAAGAGGGGCCAGGGCAGTGCAAATAAGAGCCCATGTAGTAAATATTTCAGAGGAAACATTTTGTCCTTGCTTAAAGTGGTGCTTTAAATTTTGTCCAACGTGCTCCCACACATCTAAGTCTAACATGCCCTCCTCAGGAAACCAGGGGTTATACTGAACCACCTCATGGAGTAAAGAATACAAATTAACTTCTGAAACAGAAGCGCCACTAGCCTGCAGCAGCCATTGTAAAACTAACACATACCAGCACTGGGGAACACTGAGAGACTGACCCATATCATTGAGTGGCTGAAACTTCTGACCCACTGTGAGACAACTCACTTGTGCTTACTGTGCAGCTTCCAAACATTGTGGTCAGGATTGGTGAGCCTCACACAGGGCACTGATTGTGAAAGAAGGGGAGCACACTCCATCCCCCTTCATGCACACTTCATCCCCCTCATTTCTACAGGTTTTTATAGCATACAAGGTAGTTTCCTACATGACTGTTTTCAGGTATTTCAGGGAGGGTACATTTTTTCTAAAGCTATAAGGTGTATTTACATATCTTTAGTCTTCAGGGACAATTTCTTTGGGGGCTAGATGGGAAACAGCAGGGGTGGGAGAAAGGAACACAGTAGCAGGAAGGAGCCCAGCAGGAGCTCAGAGACAATTACCTTATCTAAATTGCAGTCTGCCTTCAGACATGCAAAGCTTTTGGCCTTTTCCTAGCCCAGTGCCCACATTCAGACATCTGGAGCTTGGGAAGGCTCTGCTCTATAGTTTTTTAAGCCAGGGGACCTTCCATGTCTCCACAAAGTCGCACTAACTGTGACCATTCCTCTCATATCCCATGAAAGTAGGTCAGTGAAATCTCACCCTGATCTGACCCTGTGTCTTCATGAGAAGGGAAACCAACACATGTGAAGTGCCTTTATTTAATTTATTTATCACCAATTTAACATTGTTTCATATTACTTGTATAATAAATTTTTCTTTAACAATTTTAAATTTATGTTATAAAAAATGTCAATTTCTTAAATTATTCTTGTAGTATTTCACTTATGAACAGAGCATTCCCTTATGTTTTCACAGGAACATTACCACAATCATTAAATTAACATGGTTGTAGTAAAAATATCTCATCTAGGGGCCTGGACACTACCACAAAAATCACCCAATCATGTCCCATTGAACAAGCAAAGTGTAAATAGGAATAATAATGATAGAAATGTAGAAAAGCAGAAAACAAAAATAGTGTCCAGTTTCATATCAAACATGGCATTTCTTTTTCAGGTATATTTATTCTCTTTCATCTGAATATATCTCAATTATTTTCTTCATCTGGACATAATAGAAAACTGCTGAACCATATTGAAAGAATGTTCCTCAAATTGTGTTTTTCTCAGAGTTTCTTCCTGAAGAAATTGAGTTTATGAATTTTAGGCTGTATTGGCAGAAAATTATTATGCCCTCAAGGTGATTTTTTTACATGATAAGTTTAAATTTGTTTCTTTCATTGTACTGAAATCATTCTAATCATTATCTATAAGCTACAACAATAGACAATTATTGAAAATCACCACTTTATAGTAACACAAAGCAAAATCTCAGGAAAGCTAATAACCTGAAAAAACTTCTTTGCTTCCCACATTGCACAAGTTTGCATTAATGGGTTATCTTCAAGGCATCTGATTAAAGATTTCTAATATTATAAACAGTACTCTTCATACAGTCCATGTATCTTCCTTGGGTATTGTTTATTGCTGTACAGTCCTAGTTTTCCTGTTATCCCTTTTTTCATCTAGTTCCAGTTACATGACTTCACATCCTTCATATCCACTTTCAAATTGAGGCTTCCCTGCTGAGCCTTGTGTGCAGAATCAACTACACACCACACCAAGAGTTTCTGAATCTTTCCCATTACTCCAAATAGGAATCCCCATACCCAGGTGTGCCTAATATATAACAAGAAATCCCAAGTTAGGTAACCTCAGGGAAGAAATCTCACTGGGGCTCAAACCTGTGGAGGAGACAGTCAGCCCAGTTTCCAAAGCAGACTAGAATTTTGGTGAATGCTTGAAATGCACACGCAGAAATTATGCTGACCTTCTCCAGCCTCACAATAGGCATCAGGTTGCTAAGCAATTGGGCTCTATCCAATGGCTGCCCTGTGTTCTGAAAATATAATTGGCTACCAAAGTGTGCAGCTGATGGTGGGGGTGTTGTGGTCTGTGCATTTTGTTGTGAGTATATGAGGATGATTCTGCAGCTCCAAGGATCACCTACAGCCCTGATGAATGTTGAGGGTTTGACTCTCCCTGCAGGATACTGTACAGGAATGCCCAAGGGCAAATTCCAATAGAGTGTGGGATAGTTGGACATTTTATGAAGTGACCTTGGTCAAGCTTGGGCCTGCCTTTCTTTTCCAATGGCACAGAAATTACTACTGGATCTAAGACAAGAATCTTAGCATCCCGGTCCCTCCCTTAGCAGAGCCAACCTTATGGCATGCCCATGTGCAGTCAATGAACCCACTTTAAATCAGGGAAATTTGGACAACTTTGTGGTGTCTGCCTTGTCCACTGTTTATTGCTGACATGAGGATTGGCTCATGGCAGTCTTAGTGGTGGAATTTCTTCCTCTTTTCATGCTTGCCAGAAGTCTCATTCTGGGCCTAAATGCTGAGTAACAGTCAAGGTGGTCCTGTGATGAAGAGAAAACATGATATGATGGGAGGCTGATATTTTTTGTGTTGAGTGGGTTGGAGGCATGATTTGGGACAGTGATGGAGAGTCCCAGAGGGCAGGCATGATGGTGTACACTGAATATTGTTTTTTTCTTGGTCCAGGAATTGTCATTTTCCTGAGGGATATCCCTGCCCTGGGAGCCAACTTTCCCTCATTCTGTCAGTTAGATTGATTCACATGTGTGCCAGTTTGAATGTATTGTGTCCCCCAAATACCACTATCTTTTATGTAGTCTTGTGGGACAGATGTTTTGGTGCTGATAAGATTTGCTTGGAATGTGCCCCACCCAGCTGTGGGTGATGACTCTGGTGAGATATTCCCATGGAGGCATGGACCCACCCATTCAGGCTGGGCCTTGATCAGTGGAGCCATATAAATGAACTGACTCAAAGAGAAGGAACTCAGTGCAGCTGTGAGTGACACTTTCAAAAGGCGCAAGCTTGCTAAAGAGGACTGTCCTGGGAGAAAGCCATTTTGAAAACAGAACTTTGGAGCAGATGTGAGCCATGTACCTTCCCAGCTAACAGAAGTTTTCCAGACACCATTGGCCATCCTCCAGTGAAGGTACCCAATTACTGATGTGTTACCTTGGAAACTTTATGGCCTTAAGACTGTAACTGTGTAGCCAAATAAACCTCCTTTTTATAAAAGCCAATCCATCTCTAGTGTTTTGCATTCCACAGAATTAGCAAGCTAGAACAACATGTAACTGTGAATGCTCTCCCCAAGTCCCCCTTATACTTGGTGCTGGCCTTGGGAGAGATTAACCACAAATGTGGCACATACTTTTTCCAGATCTGAAAGCATGTTTATTAGCAAAGGAAGAAGTCTTCCCTGACCTTTCCATTCCCAAATTTGTGGAAGCCCAAAGATGTGTGACCAAGTGGCACTGACTGTGACCATTCTTCTCATATCCCATGAAAGCAGGTCATTGTAATCTCACCCTGATCTGACCCTGTGCCTTCATGAGGAGGGAAACCAGCATGTGAAGTGGGTTTATTTTAATTATTTTTTTCACCTGATTGACTTTTTTTCATATTCCTTGTGTAATAAGGTTTTCTATAGCAATTGAATATTTTTGTGTGAAAAATGTCAGTTTGTTTAATTATTCTTCAGGTATTTCACTTCAGAAGAGACATTCTCTTATGTATTCACAGGAACATTACCAGAATGCTTACATTAACATGGGTGTTGTACATTTATTTAATCTAGGTGACTGGTCCCCTCCTCAGCAATTACCCAATCATGTCCTGAGACCAGGCAAAATGTTTATAGTAGTATTAATGATAGAAATGTAGAAAAGCACAAAACAAAAATAGCATCCTCTCTCAAATCAAACACTTCATTGCTTTTTCAGATATATTTTTCCTCTTTCATCTGAATATATCTCAATTATTTCCTTCATCTGGAAATATTAGAAAACTGCTGAAACATCCTTTCAAATAATATTGCTCAAATTGTGTTTTTTTTTTTTTTCCCAGAGGTCCTTCCTGATGAAATTGAGTCCATGAATCTTTGGCCAGTTTGGCAGAAAATTATTGTGCCCTCATTGTGATTACTTTTTTTTTTTTTTTTTTTTTTAATCATCATTTTATTGAGATATATTCACATACCATGCAGTCATACAAAACAAATTGTACTTTCGATTGTTTACAGTACCATTACATAGTTGTACATTCATCACCTAAATCAATCCCTGACACCTTCATTAGCACACACACAAAAATAACAAGAATAATAATTAGAGTGAAAAAGAGCAATTGAAGTAAAAAAGAACACTAGGTACCTTTGTCTGTTTGTTTGCTTCCCCTACTTTTCTACACATCGATCCATAAACTAGACAAAGTGGAGTTTGGTCCTTATGGCATTCCCAATCCCACTGTCACCCCTCATAAGCTACATTTTTATACAACTGTCTTCGAGATTCATGGGTTCTGGGTTGTAGTTTAATAGTTTCAGGTATCCACCACCAGCTACCCCAATTCTTTAGAACCTAAAAAAGGTTGTCTAAAGTGTGCGTAAGAGTGCCCACCAGAGTGATCTCTCGGCTCGTTTTGGAATCTCTCTGCCACTGAAGCTTATTTCATTTCCTTTCACATCCCCCCTTTTGGTCAAGAAGATGTTCTCCATCCCACGATGCCGGGTCTACATTCCTCCCCGGGAGTCATATTCCACGTTGCCAGGGAGATTCACTTCCCTGGGTGTCTGATCCCACGTAGGGGGGAGGGCAGTGATTTCACCTTTCAAGTTGGCTTAGCCAGAGAGAGAGGGCCACATCTGAGCAACAAAGAGGCATTCAGGAGGAGACTCTTAGGCACAAATACAGGGAGGCCTAGCCTCTCCTTTGCAGCAACCGTCTTCCCAAGGGTAAAACTTATGGTAGAGGGCTCAACCCATCAAACCACCAGTCCCCTATGTCTGTGGTCATGTTAGCAACCATGGAGGTGGGGTAGGCGAATACCCCTGCATTCTCCACAGGCTCCTCAAGGGGGCACTACATCTTTTTTTTTTTTTTTCCTTGTTTGTCTTTTTTTTTTTTTTTTTTTAACTTTCCCTTCTTTTTTCAAATCAACTGTATGAAAAAAAAGGTTAAAAAGAAAACAAACATACAATAAAAGAACATTTCAAAGAGACCATAGCAAGGGAGTAAGAAAAAGACAATTAACCTAAGATAACTGCTTAACTTCCAACATGTTCCTACTTTACCCCAAGAAAGTTACATACTATAGCAACATTTCAGTGAACTTGTTCCTACTACATCCATCAGAAATTAACAGACCATAGTCATTTCTGGGCATCCCCAGAACGTTAAATAGCTTATCTGTTCTTCTTGGATTATTGTTCCCCCTTCCTTAATTGCTCTCTACTGCTAGTTCCCCTACATTCTACATTATAAACCATTTGTTTTACATTTTTCAAAGTTCACATTAGTGGTAGCATATAATATTTCTCTTTTTGTGCCTGGCTTATTTCGCTCAGCATTATGTCTTCAAGGTTCATCCATGTTGTCATATGTTTCACCAGATCGTTCCTTCTTACTGCCGCGTAGTATTCCATCGTGTGTATATACCACATTTTATTTATCCACTCATCTGTTGAAGGACATTTGGGTTGTTTCCATCTCTTGGCAATTGTGAATAATGCTGCTATGAACATTGGCGTGCAGATATCTGTTCGTGTCACTGCTTTCCGATCTTCCGGGTATATCCCGAGAAGTGCAATCGCTGGATCGAATGGTAGCTCTATCTCTAGTTTTCTAAGGAACTGCCAGACTGACTTCCAGAGTGGCTGAACCATTATACAGTCCCACCAACAATGAATAAGAGTTCCAATTTCTCCACATCCCCTCCAGCATTTGTAGTTTCCTGTTTGTTTAATGGCAGCCATTCTAACCGGTGTTAGATGGTATCTCATTGTGGTCTTAATTTGCATCTCTCTAATAGCTAGTGAAGCTGAACATTTTTTCATGTGTTTCTTGGCCATTTGTATTTCCTCTTCAGAGAACTGTCTTTTCATATCTTTTGCCCATTTTATAATTGGGCTGGCTGTACTATTGTCATTGAGTTGTAGGATTTCTTTGTATATGCAAGATATCAGTCTTTTGTCAGATACATGGTTTCCAAAAATTTTTTCCCATTGAGTTGGCTGCCTCTTTACCTTTTTGAGAAATTCCTTTGAGGTGCAGAAACTTCTAAGCTTGAGGAGTTCCCATTTATCTATTTTCTCTTTTGTTGCTTGTGCTTTGGGTGTAAAGTCTAGAAAGTGGCCTCCTAATACAAGGTCTTGAAGATGTTTTCCTACATTATCTTCTAGGAGTTTTATGGTACTTTCTTTTATATTGAGATCTTTGGTCCATTTTGAGTTAATTTTTGTGTAGGGGGTGAGGTAGGGGTCCTCTTTCATTCTTTTGGATATGGATATCCAACTCTCCCAGCCCCATTTGTTGAAAAGACCATTATGGCTCAGTTCGGTGACTTTGGGGGCCTTATCAAAGATCAGTCGGCCATAGATCTGAGGGTCTATCTCTGAATTCTCAATTCGATTCCATTGATCTATATGTCTATCTTTGTGCCAGTACCATGCTGTTTTGGCAACTGTGGCTTTATAATAGGCTTCAAACTCAGGGAGTGTAAGTCCTCCCACTTCGTTTTTCTTTTTTAGAGTGTCTTTAGCAATTCGAGGCATCTTCCCTTTCCAAATAAATTTGATAACTAGCTTTTCCAAGTCTGCAAAGTAGGTTGTTGGAATTTTGATTGGGATTGCATTGAATCTGTAGATGAGTTTGGGTAGAATTGACATCTTAATGACATTTAGCCTTCCTATCCATGAACATGGAATATTTTTCCATCTTTTAAGGTCCCCTTCTATTTCTTTTAGTAGAGTTATGTAGTTTTCTTTGTATAGGTCTTTTACATCTTTGGTTAAGTTTATTCCTAGGTACTTGATTTTTTTAGTTGCTATTGAAAATGGTATCTTTTTCTTGAGTGTCTCTTCAGTTTGTTCATTTCTAGCATATAGAAACATTACTGACTTATGTGCATTAATCTTGTATCCCGCTACTTTGCTAAATTTGTTTATTAGCTCTAGTAGGTGTATCATTGATTTCTCAGGGTTTTCTAGATATAAGATCATATCATCTGCAAACAATGACAGTTTTACTTCTTCTTTTCCAATTTGGATGCCTTTTATTTCTTTGTCTTGCCGGATTGCCCTGGCTAGCCCTTCCAGCACAATGTTGAATAACAGTGGTGACATCGGGCATCCTTGTCTTGTTCCTGATCTTAGAGGGAAGGCTTTCAGTCTCTCACCATTGAGTACTATGCTGGCTGTGGGTTTTTCATATATGCTCTTTATCATGTTGAGGAAGTTTCCTTCAATTCCTACCTTTTGAAGTGTTTTTATCAAAAACGGATGTTGGATTTTGTCAAATGCTTTTTCAGCATCTATTGAGATGATCAATTGATTTTTCCCTTTCGAGTTTTTAATGTGTTGTAATACATTGATTGTTTTTCTTATGTTGAACCATCATTGCATGCCTGGAATGAACCCCAGTTGGTCATGGTGTATGATTTTTTTAATGTGTCTTTGCATTCGATTTGCAAGTATTTTGTTGAGGATTTTTGCATCTATATTCATTAGGGAGATTGGCCGGTAGTTTTCCTTTTTTGTAGCATCTTTGCCTGGTTTTGGTATTAGATTGATGTTAGCTTCATAAAATGAGTTAGGTAGATTGTGATTACTTTTTAAATCAGAATTTTAATTATTCTTTCTTTCATTCCATTGAATTCATCATCTAGTTACAGTTACACTACTTTGCATCCCTCATATACATCTTCAAACAGAGGCTACTCTGCTGAGACTTGTGTGCAGAATAAGCTACACACCACACCAAGTGTTTCCGAATCTTTCCCATTACTCCATATAGAAATCCCTGTACCCAGGTGTGCCCAATATATGCAGGAAATATCAAGTGAATAAACCTCAGGGAAGAAATCTCACTGGAGCTTGAATCTGTGGAGGAGACAGACACTGTCTAGGTCCCAAGGTAGCCTAGAATTCTGGTGGGTGCTTGGAATGTGCATGCACAATTTACAGTGACCCTCACCTGCCTCACATTGAGCATCAGGTTGCTAAGCAACAGGCCTCAATCTCAAAGGCTGCCATGTGGTCTGAAAATGTAAGGTGCTCACCAAGTGTGCAGGTGATGGTGGAGGTGTTGTGGCCTGTGCAGTTTGGAGTAGGTATATGAGGATGATTCTGCAGCCCTGAGGATCACCTGCACCCTGGAAGGATGGTGAGCTTTTGACTCTCCATGGAGGATCCTATACTGGAAGGCCCAAGGGCAAATGCCAATTATGTTTGTGGTAGGTAGAGTATAAAGAAGTGCCACTGGCCAAGCTCAGGGCTGCTTTTCTTTTCCTATGGCACAGAAATAACCTCTGGACCTAAGACATGCAGCTCAGCATCCCAGGTGCTCACTTGCCAGAGCTTAACATGAGGCATGCCCTTGTGCAGTCAGTGAACCCCCTTGAAGTCAGGGAAATATGGACAATTTGATGTGTCTGCCCTATCCACTGTTAATAGCTGACATGAAGGTTGGCTCTTGGCTGTCTTAGTAGTGGGATTTCTTGCTGTATTTCTGCTTGCCAGATGTCTCATTCTGGGCCTAAATTCTGAGTGACACTCAAGGTGGTCCTGTGATGCAGAGACCATATGATGTGTACATGATGGTATTTTATGAGTTGAGTGGGTTGGAATCAAGATTGTGGACAGGGATGGAGACTCCCAGGAAGCAGGTATGATGGTGCACACTGAATATTGTTGTTTTCTTGGTCAAGAAGTTATCATTGCCCTGAGAGATATCCCTGTTCTGGGAGCCATAATACCCTGGCTCTGAATGTGAGAATTATCCACCAGTAACTCTGAATGCCCACCCCAAGTACCCCCTTTACATGGTGGTGGACTTTGGAGAAGGTAACCACAGATGTGGCACATATTTTGTTCCAAATCTGAAAGCAAGGTTATTAGGAAAGGAAGAAAACTTCCCTGACCTCTCTGTACCTGAATTTCATGATGCCCAAGTGAATAAGCCAAAGTGGCACTAACTCTGACTATTCTTTGCATTTCCCATGAAAGCCAGTCAGTGTAATCTCACTCTGATTTGACCCTGTGCCTTCATAAGGAAGGAAACCAACACATGTGTAATGTGTATATTTAATTTATTTTCTCACCAAGTTAACATAGTTTCATATTCCTAGTACAAGATTTTCTTTAACAATTGGAAATTTATCAGGAAAAAAATATCAGCTTCTTTAATTATTCTTGTAGTATTTCACTTAAGAACAGAGACATTCTCTTATGTTTCACAGGAACACTACCACAATCATTAATTTAACCTGATTTTAGTACAAGTATATCATATATGGGCCTGGTTCCCATGTCAAAAATTACCCAAATATGTCCTGTAGTCCAAGCAAAGTGTTAATAGTAATAATAATCATAGAAATGTAGAAAGGAAAAAACAAAAATAGTGTCCAGTTTCATATCAAACATTACATTTCTTCAGGTATGTTTATTCTCTTTCATCTGAATTTATCTCAATTATATCCTTCATCTGGACATATTAGAAAACTGCTATGAAATCCTTTGAAAGCACATCCCTCAAATTGTGTTTTTTTTCAGAGGTTCTTCCTGTTGGAATCAGGTTTCTGAATTTTAGGCTGGGTTGGCAGAAAATTATTGTGCCCTTGGTGGTTATTTTTAAAAGAGAAGTTTAATTTTTGTTTCTTTCATTGTGTTGAATTCATTTTAAACATTATCTATAAGCTACAACATGCAAACATCAAAAATCACCACATTATAATAAAGCAAAGCAATGTTTCAGAAAAGCAAATAACCTGAAATAACTTCTTTGCTTCCCTTATTGCATGTTTGCATTAATGGGTTACCTTCAAGGTATTTGAGTAAAGATTTCTAATATTATAAACAGTACTCTGCATACAATGTATTTTCCTTTGGGTATTGTTTATTGTTGCATTGTCCTATATTTCTTTTTTCCCTCTCTTGTTATCTAGTACCAGTTGCACTGCTTGTTATCTAGTACCAGTTGCACCACTTTCAAATAGAGGCTACTCTACTGAGCCTTGAGTGCAGAATCAGCTACACATCACAAGTTTTTCTGAGTCTTTCCCATTACTCCAAACAGGAATCTCTGTACCAGGTGTGCCCAATATACAGCAGGATATCTGTAGTTAAGAAACCTCAAAGAAGACATCTCACTTGGGCTCAAACCTGTAGAGGAGACAGATTCTGTCCAAGTTCCAAAGTGGCCAAGAATTCTAGCAAGTGCTTGGAATGTGCATGTGCAAGTTACACTGACCCTCACCTGCCTCATAATGAGCATCAGGTTACTAAGCAACAGGCCTCTATCCAATGGCTGTCCTGTGGTCTGAAAATGTAAGGGGCTCCCAAAGTGTGCATGTGATGGTGGAGGTGTTGTGATGCATGCAGTTTGGAGTATGTATATTAGGATAATTCTGCAGCCCTGAGGATCACCTGCACCCCCAAAAGATGGTGAACTTTTGAGTCTCCCTGGAGGATCCTATACTGGAAGTCACAAGAGCAAATTCCAATTTTGTGTTGGGTAGTCAGAGTTTTAATGAAGTGCCCCTGGCCAAGCTTGGGCCTGCCTTTCTTTTCCAATGGCATAGAAATTACCACTGGATCAAAGACATTAAGCTTAGCATCCCAGGTGCTCACTTACAAGAGCTCACTATGAGGCATGCCCAAGTGCAGGCAATAACCCCCTTGAAGTCAGGGAAATTAGGACAATTTTGATGGGTCTGCCCTGTCCACTGTTTGTAGCTGACATGAAGATTGTCTCATGCCTGACTTAGTGGTGGGACTTCTTGCTCTATTTCTGCTTGCCAGAAGTCTCATTCTGGGCCTAAATGCTGAGTGAGAGTCAAGGTGGACCTGTGACTCAGAGACCACATAATGTGGACAGGCTGGTATTTTTTGAGTTGTGTTGTTTGGAGACATGATTGGGGACAGGGGTGCAGTCTCCCAGAGGGCAGACATGATTGTTTACACTGAATACTGTTTTTTTCTTTGTCCAGGAATTACCATTGCCCTGAGGGAAATCCCTGTTCTGGGAGCCAACTTCCCCTGGCTCTGACAGTGAGAATGATCCACAGGTAACTGTGAATGCCCACCCCACGTCCCCCTTATACATGGTGCTGGACGTGGGAGAGATTGACCACAGATTTGGCATTGATTTTTTTCCAGATCAGAAAGCAAGGTTATTAACAAAGGAAGAAGGCTTCCCCAAACTCTCTGTCCTGGATTTGCTGATGCCCAAGGTGTAGGTCCAAGTGGCACTGACTCTGACCATTCTTCTCATATCCCATGAAAGCAGGTCAGTGTAATCTCACCCTGATCTGACCCTGTGCCTTCATGAGGAGGGAAATCAACACATGTGAAGTGCATTTATTTAATTTATTTTTTCACCAAGTTAATATTGTTTCATATTCCTTGTATAATAAGGTTTTCTTTAACAATTGGCAATTTATGTGGAAAAAAAGTCAGTTTCTTTAATTATTCTTGAAGTATTTCACTTCAGAACAGAGACATTCTCTTATGTATTCACAGGAACACTACCACAATTAGTAATTTAACCTGGTTTTAGTACAAATATCTCATCTAGGGGCCTGGTCCCCAACCCAATAATTAATCATTTCCTGTAGACCAAGCAAAATGTTAATAGTAATAACAAAAAATGTGGAAAGGCACAAAACAAAACAGTGTCCAGTCTCATATCAAACATTGCATTTGTTTTTCAGGTATATTTATTCTCTCTCATCTGAATATATCTCAATTATTTCCTTCTCCTGGACATATGAGAAAATTGCTGTACCATCCTTTAAAAAGCATTACTCAAATTTGTTTTTTTTTTCAAGTTTCTTCCTGAGGAAATTGGGTTTATGAATTTTAGGCTGGATTAGCAGAAAACTATTGTACCTTCATGGTGATTTTTTTTTTAAATGAGAAGTTTAATTTTTGTTTCTTTCATTGTGTTGAATTCATTTTAAACATTATCTATAAGCTACAACAACATGCAAACATCAAAAATCACCGCCTTATGATAAAGCAAAGCAATGTTTCAGAAAAGCATATAACCTGAAATATAGTTTTCTTCCTCCTTAGCACAAGTTTGCATTAATGTGTTATCTTCAAGACATTTGAGTAGATTTCTAATACTATAAACAGTACTCTTTATACAGTCCATGTATTTCCCTTGAGGTATTTTTTATTGCTGCACAGTCCTTATATTTCTTTTTTCCCTCTCTTGTCATCTAGTTCCATTTACACTACTTGACATCCCTCATATCCACTTTCAAATAGAGGTTTCTCTGCTGAGCCTTGTGTGTGGAATCAGCTACACACCACACCGAGTGTCTCTGTATCTTCCCCATTAATCCATATAGGAATCCCTGTACCCTGGTATGCCCTATATACAGCAAGAAATCCCCAGTTAAGAACCCTCAGGGAAAAAATCTCACTGGGGTTCAAACCTGTAGAGGAGACAGAATCTGCCCATGTTCCAAAGCAGCCTAGAATTCTGGTGGGAACTTGCAATACACATGTGCAAGTTACACTGACACTCTCCTGCCTCACTGTGAGCATCAGGCTGCTAAGCAACAGGCCTCTATCCCAATGGCTGCTCTGTGGTCTGAAAATGTAAGAGGCTCCCCAAGTGTGCAGGTGATGGTGGAGGTATTGTACCCATGGAATTTGGAGTAGATATATGAGGATGATTCTGCAGCCCCAAGGATCACCTGCACTCCCAAAAGATGGAGAACTTTTTACTCTCCCTGGAGGATCCTATACTGGAAGGCCCAATGGCACATTAGAATTTTGTTTGTGGTAGGTGGAGTTTCAATGACGTGCCCCTGGCCAAGCTTGGGCCTGCCTTTCTTTTCCAATGGCACAGAAATTACCACTCGTTCTAAGACATGCAGCTGAGCATCCCGGGTGCTTACTTACCAGAGCTCACCATGAGGCATGCCCTTGTGCAGTCAATGAACCCCCTTGAATTCAAGGAAATTTGGACAACTTGGATGGGTCAGCCCTGTCCACTATTTGTAGCTGACATGAGGATTGGCTCATGGCTGTCTTAGTGGGGGGATTTCTTTCTCTATTTCTGCTTTCCAGAGGTCTCATTCTGGGCTTAAATGTTGAGTGACAGTCATGGTTGTCCTGTGATGCAAAAACCACGTGATGTGGGCAGGCTGATATTTTTTGAGTTGAGTTGGTTGAAGGCATGAATGCAGACAGTGATGGAGACTCCCAGAGGGCAGGTATGATGGTGTACACTGAATATTGTTTTTTTCTTTGTCCAGGAATTTTCACTGTCCTGAGAGAAATCCCTGTTCTGGGAGCCAACATACCCTGGCTCTGACAGTGAGAGTGATCCACAGGTAACTGTGAATGCCCACCCCAAATCCCCCTTGTACATGGTGCTGTACTTGGGAGAGATTAGCCATAGATGTGGCACATATTTTGTTCCCCATCTGAAAGCAAAGTTATTAGCAAATGAAGAAGACTTCCCCAACCTCTCTGATCTCTAATTTGCTGATGCCCAAGGTGTAGGTCCAAGTGGCACTGACTCTGACCATTCTTCTCATATCCCATGAAAGCAGGTCAGTGTAATCTCACCCTGATCTGACCCTGTGCCTTCATGAGGAGGGAAATCAACACATGTGAAGTGCATTTATTTAATTTATTTGTTTCACCAAGTTAACATTGTTTCATATTCCTTGTATAATAAGGTTTTCTTTAACAATTGGAAATTTATGTGTAAAAAAATTTCAGTTTCTTTAATTATTCTTGTAGTATTTCACTTCAGAACAGAGATATTATCTTATGTATTCACAGGAACACTACCACAGTCATTAATTTAACCTGGTTTTAGTACAAATATCTCATTTAGGGACCTGGTCCCCACCTCAACAATTACCCAATCATGTCCTGTAGACCAAGCAAAATGTTAATAGTAATAATAATTATAGAAATGTAGAAAGGCACAAAACAAAAATAGTGTCCTGTCTCATATCAAACATTGCATTTCTTTTTCAAGTTATTTATTCTCTTTCATCTGAATATATCTCAATTATTTCCTTCTGGACATATTAGAAAACTGCTGTACCATCCTTTTCAAGAATATTCCTCAAATTGTGGGGTTTTTTTCTGGATTTCTTCCTGATGAAATTGGGTTTATGAATTTTAGGCCAGATTGGCAGAAAATTATTGTGCCATCATGGTGATTATTTTTTAAATGAGTTTAATTTCTGTTTCTTTTGTTGTCTTGAAATCATTTGAGACATTATCTATAAGCCACAACATACAAGCATCAGAAATCACCTTATAATAAAGCTAAACAAAGTTTCAGAAAAGCAAATAACCTGAAATAACTTTTTTACTTCCCCCATTGTACATGTTTGCATTAATGCATTGTCTTCAAGGCATTTGAGTAAAGATTTCTAATATAATAATATTCAAAGTCTGGGAGTGTAAGTCCTCCCACTTCATTTTTCTTTTTTAGAATGTTTTTAGCAATTTGATGCATCTTCCCCTTCCAGATAAATTCAATAACTAGTATTTCCAGGTCTTCAACATAAGCTTTAGGAAATTCAATATGTATTGCTTTGAATCTGTGGATGAGTTTGGATAGAATTGACATCCAAACATCATTTAGTCAGACATTAACCTTCATATCCATGAACAAGGAATATTTTTACATTTTTTAGGTCTCTTTTTATTTCTTTCAGTAAAGTTATGTAGTTTTCTATGTATAGGCCTTTTACATCTTTGGCTAAGTTTTTTCCTAGGTCCTTGATTTTTTTAGTTGTTATTGAAAATGATCTATTTTTCTTGAATGTCTCTTCACTTCAGTCATTTCTAGTGCATAGAAAATTACTGACTTATGTGTATTTGTCTTGCATTCTGCTATATTGCTAAATTTGTTTTTTAGCTCAGGTAGCTGTGTCATTGATTTCTCAGGACTTTTCAGATCAAAGATGATAACGTCTGCAAATAATGACAGTTTTACCTCTTTCTTTCAGATTTGATGATTTTATTTCTTTGTATTCCCAGATTTCTCTGGCTAGCACTTCTAGCACACTGTTGAAAAACAGTGGTGACAGCAGACATCCTTGTCTCATTCCTTATCTTAGAGGGAAGACTTTCAGTCTCTTGTCATTGAGTACTATGTTGGCTGTGGGTTTTTCATATAAGGCCCTTTATCATGTTGTGGAAGTTTACTTCAATTCCTACATTTTGAAGTATTTTTATCATAAAACAATGCTGAATTTTGTCAAATGCTTTTCAAGCATCTATTGAGATGACCAATTGATTTTTCCCTTTTGATTTGTTAATATGTTGTATTACATTGATTTTCTTATATTGAACAATCCTTGCATGCCTGGAATGAACCCCTCTTTGTCATGGTGTATGATTTTTTAATGTGTCTTTGGATTTGATTTGCAAGTAATTTGTTGAGAATTTTTGCCTCCATATTCATTGAGGAGATTGACCTGTAGTTTTACTTTCTTCTAACATCTATATCTGGTTTTGGTACTAGATTGATGTTAGCTTCATAAAATATGTTATGTAGTGTTCCATTTTATTCAATGTTTTGTTAGAGTTTAAGCAAGACTGGTGTCATTTTTTGGGGAATGTTTTGTAGAATTCCCCTGTGAAGCCATCTGGTCCTGGGCATTTAATTGTGGGAAACTTTTTGATTACTGATTGGATTTCTTTGCTTGTGATTGGTTGGTTGAGGTCTTCTATTTCTTGTCTGGTCAGTCTAGGTTGTCCATGTGTGTCCAGGAAATCGTCTTTTACTCTATATTATCTGGTTTGTTGGCATACAGTTGTTCATAGTATCCTCATAATATTTTAATTTCTTCAAGGTCAAAAGTAATGTCATCTCTCTCATTCATTATATTGTTTATTTTGGTCTTGTCCGTTTTTGTCAGTCTAGCTAAGAATTTGTCAATCTTGTTGATCTTCTCAAAATATCAACTTTTGGTGTTATTCTTTCTGTTGTTTTTTTGTTCCCTGTGTCATTTATTTCTGCTTTAATCCTTGTTATTTCTTTTTTTCTACTCAGTTTAGGATTAGTTTGCTGTTCAATTTCTTGCTTCTTCAGTTGCTCCATTAGTTCTTTGATTTTAGCTATTTCTTCCTTTTTAATGTATGCATTTAGAGCTATAAATTTCCCCCTCAGTACTGTCTTTGCTGCATCCCATAAATTTGATATGTTTTGTTCTCATTTTCATTCATTTCTATGCATTTAGAAGTTTATCTTGCTGTTTCCTCTTTAACTCACTACTTGTTCAGGACTGTGTTCTTTAACCTTCAGATATTTGTGAATTTTCTAAGTCTCTGAGGGTTATTGACTTCTAATTGTATTTCATTGTGATTAGAGAATGTGCTTTGAGTAATTTCAATCTTTTTAAATTTATTGACACTTGCTTTACTGCCCAAAATATGATTTATTCTGGAGAAAGTTCTGTGAGCACTAGATAAGAATGTATATTCTGGTGATTTGGGATGTAAAATTCTATATATGTCTGTTAATTCAAATTTGTTTATCAGATTGTTTAGGTTTTCAATTTCCTTATTGTTTCTCTGCTGTTTGATCTAACAATAGAAGTGAGTGATGTATTGAAATCTCCCACAATTATTGTGCATACATCCATTGCTTCCTTTGGTTTTGCCAAAGTTTGTCTTATGTATTTTGTGGCACTTTGATTGAGTGCATAAACATTTATGATTGTTATTTCTTCTTGTTGAATTGTCCCTTTTATTCAAATGTAGTGACCTTCTTTTTCTTTCACAGCATCCTTGCATTTAAAGTTTATTTTATCTGAGATTAATATTGCTACTCCTGCTTTCTTTTGGCTGTAGCTTTCATGAAACATTTTCCCATCCTTTCACTTTCATTTTCTTTGTATTCCTATGTCAAAGATGAGTCTTATGGAAGCAATAAATTGGTGGTTCATATTTTTTAATCCATTCTGCCAATCTATATCTTTTAATTGGGAGTTTAATCAAGTCACATTCAATATTATTACTATGAAGGCATTTCTTGATTCAACCATCTTATCCTTTGGTTTGCATTTGTCATATATATTTTCCCCACTCTCTCTTAATTTCCTTTTACATACCCTTACTAAATCTCTTTAGTACTGAACCTTTCTACATAAGTCTCTCTCCTTTCTTTGTTTCACTGGTTGTATGGTTCCCTTTAGAATATCTAGTAGGGCAGGTCTCTTGTTAGCAAATTCTCTAAGCATTTGTTTGTAAAAAAATTAAGCTTTCCCTCAAATTGGAAGTAGAGCTTTGCTGGATAAGAATTCTTCATTGGCAATTTTTCTCTTTCAGAATTTTAAATATGTCATACCACTGCCTTGTCACCTCCATGGTGGCTGCTGAGCAGTCACTGCTTAGTTTTATGCTGTTTCCCTTGTATGTGGTGACTTGCTCCTTCCTTGCTGCTTTTGGAACTTTCTCCTTCTCTTCAGCATTTGACAATCTGATCAAAATATGTCTTGGAGTGGTTTTATTTAGATTTATTCTGTTTGGAGTTTTCTGTGCATCTGTGATTTGTGTATTTATGTTTTTTAGAAGTTATAGGAAGTTTTCCCCTACAATATCTTTGAATACTCTCCCTAAACTTTTACCCTTCTCTTCCCCTTCTGGAACATATAAGATTCTTATGATTGTACACTTTATGTTGTCCATGATATCCCTAAGGTCCATTTCAAATTTTTGTTATTTTTCCCTTTTTTGTTATGTATTTTCACTTTCCATTGTGGTCTCTTCCATCTCACTGACTGCTCAGCTTCCTCATCTAGTACTGTGTGTATCTAGAGTCTTTAATTTTATCACCAGTTTCTTTTATTTCCCAAGATCATCTATTTTCTTATTTACTCATGCAAATTCTACTTTATTCTCTTATAGAGTCTTCCTCATGTCATTTATATCCTGTGCCATGATCTCATATTTTGTTATTAGCTCTTTGATTAATTATTCCAAGTACTGTTTCTCCTCTGATCTTTTGATTTGGGTTTTTGGGTTTGGGTTATATATATCTTCTAGTTTCTTCATGTGCTTTAAAATTTTCTGTTGTTTTTGGTCTCTTGGCATTTGCTTATCTTGATAAGGTTCTTTTAGGATATCAAGATTTATTTGAACAATTATCTCTAATTTTGCAGAGCTACAGCTTGGTGGTGTGCACCTTCTCTGAGTTACCAGTAGATGGTGTCCATGATCCTCCTATTACCCTCAAGCCATTTCACCCCAGCTTTGTCTATATGGTGAGTGGGGGTCCAAAACTTGTGGGTGCCCAATCAGTAAATTGAATTTCCATGTGCAGTTGGTGATGCCAGCCCTGAATATGGGGCATGTGTAGCAGTTGGAGGGAGTGTGGTTTTAAGAATCAAATCTCCCAGGTGTTCTTGGGGATTAAATGCTGTTGCATATATGCCACCACTCTGGGCACTGAGTTAGAAAGCAGGGATGCCCCTGTGCTCTGCTTGGCTAGGGGCTCACCACAGCACCTCCCTTCCCTCATCACAAGCCACAGCATGTGACAGCAGTGGCACCTCAAGCCAGAGTGACCCATGGCTGCTGGTGCTGGCTGAGGGTGATAGGGCTGGGATAAGAAGAGAGGGTGGCAGTGGTGGTGACAGTGGCAGCCCTGGCCCCCTGTAGCCCCTCAGCTGCTCCAGCTTGGAGGCAGCAGGAAACACTGTAGGATGGCAGTGGCAGCTGATCTGGCAGAAACATCTTTGCAGTTTGGGGTCCAGACTAAGGTGTTATCTTCACCTTTTCTGAAGCACAAGACATTTCAAACCACTGTGCATATGCACAAAGAAGAAAGGAAGACTATAAACCAGGGTCAAAAAGATGAAATGGAGATTCATGGCTATAATTTGTGTCACTGGAAGCTTGCTTTAATTTCTCTAGGGGTGGTTTGCATTGGCAACTTTCTCCTCCTCCTATATTGGTTGCCTGAGTGGAGGGTAAAAGCGACGTGTATTACAGCTGCAATTTAATACTGTGAAGTGGTGCGGCTGAGGACTACTGATGAATTCAGAGTATGGCATTGTGCAAAAATTTGCTTTCTTTCTCTGGAAAATCACCCATTTTTTGAGTCTAAAATCTATAGCTACTAACATTTCAAATGGCAGTGCTGTTCATTTAACTGAGAATCTGGCTGAAGGAAATAGGCATGAGATGAGCAAATATTCACAGACTCAATCACAACAGATTCATTATTTCACACCTCATAATGTAAAGTACTTCTGGAATGATACCCTACACAATTTTGATCTCTTAAAAGGACTGGATGAAGGTGTTTCTTGCACATCAATTTATGAAAAGTACAGTGCAGGACTGACAAAGGGGATGCATGTCTACAGGAAATTGCTTTATGGAGTAAATGAAATCACTGTGAAAGTTCCTCTGTTTTTCAGCTTCTAATTAAGGAGGTTCTCAACCCATTTTACTTTTTCCAGTGGTTCAGTGTTATATTGTGGAGCACTGATGAATACTATTAGTATGCTCTAGCCATTACGTTTATGTCTATAGTGTCAGTCATAAGCTAACTATATTCCATTAGAAAGCAATATGTCATGTTGCATGATATGGCTGCAGCTCACAGTACTATAATAGTTTCTGTTTGTAGAGTAAATGAAGAAACAGAAAAGATCTTTTCTACAAACCTTGGGCTGGGAGCTGTCATGGTGAATCCATTAAATGGAACAGTCATACCTTGTGATGCAGTACTTATTAATGGGACTTACATTGTAAACAAAAGCATGTTAACAGGACAAAGTGTCCCAGTGACAAAGACTAATTTTCCAAATCCTTCAGTGGAATACAAGGAATGGGTGATGAGTTGTGTAGTCCAGCAATACATAAATGACACACTTTGTTTTGTGGGACTACTTTTATGCAAACTTGTTTCTACACTGGAGAACTTGTGAAAGCCACAGTAGTTAGAACAGGCTTTAGTACTTCCAAAGGACAGCTTGTCTGTTCCATATTGCATCCTAAACTCTACAGAGATTCCTACTTGTTTCTACTTTGCCTTGTGGCAGTGGCTGGCATTGGGTTTATCTACACTATTATCAATACCATTTTAAATAAGAAGTTGGAGTAATAATTATTGAGTCTCTTGATATCATTACAATTACTGTGCTACCTGCACTTCCTGCTGCAATGACTGCTGGTATTGTGTATGCTCAAAGAAGACTGAAAGAAATTGGTAATTTCTGTGTCAGTCTCCAAAGAACAAATATCTGTGAACAGGTATTGAATTTTGTCTGTTTTGATAAGACCAGAACTCTTTCAGAAGATGGTTTAGATCTTTGGGGTATTCAACAAGTGGAGAATACACGTTTTCTTATTCCAGAAGAAAATGTTTGCAATGAAATGTTGGTGAAATCTCAGTTTGTTTCTTGTATGCCTACTTGCCATTCACTTACAAAAACTGAAGGAGTGCTTTCTGGTGATCCTCTTGATTTGAAAATGTTTGAAGGCATTGGATGGATTCTGGAAGAAGCAACTGAAGAGGAAACAGCACTTCCTAACTGAATTATGCCCACTATGGTTCATCCTCCAAAACAATTGCTTCCTGAATTTACACCTGCAGTGAACCAGGAAATGGAGCTGTTTGAACTTCCAGCTATTTATGAGATTGGAATTGTTTGCCAGTTCCCCTTCTCTTCTGCTTTGCAACATGAGTGTAGTTGCAAGGTTACTAAGGGATAAGAAAATGGATGCCTATATGAAAGGAGCACCTAATGTCATTGCCAGTCTTTGTAAATCTGAAAGTTTCTGCTGATTTTGAAAAAGTTCTAGAAGATTATACTAAACAAGGCTTCTGAGTGATTGCTCTTGCACACAGAAAATTGGAGTCAAAGCTAACATGGCATAAAGTACAGAATATTAACAGAAATGCCATTTAAAACAACATGGATTTTATGGGACTAATTATAATACAGAACAAATTAAAGCAAGAAACACGAGCAGTACTTGAAGATTTTCATAAAACTAACATTTTCACTGTTATGGTCACAGGTGACATGTTGACAACTGTCTCTGTGGCCAGAGACTGTGGAATGATTCTACCTCAGGATAAAGTTATTATTGCTGTAGCATTACCTCCAAAGGATGGAAAAGTTGCCAAGATAAATTGGCATTATGTAGATATCCTAACACAGTGTAGTCCTTCATCACTTGACTTGGAGGCCATTCCAATTAAATTGTTCCACGACAGCTTAGAGGACCTCCAAGTGACTCATTACCATTTTGCAATGAATGGAAAATCATTCTCAGTAATACAGGAGCATTTTCAAGACCTGGTTCCTAAGTTGATGTTGCATGGCACTGTGTTTGAATGTATGGCACCTGATCAGAAGTCACAACTGGTGGAAGCTTTACAAAACAGATTACCTTGTTGGTATGTGTGGTGATAGTGCAAATGATTGTGGTGCTTTGAAGAGGGCACATGGCAGCATTTCCTTATCAGAGCTTGAAGCTTTGGTGCCATCTCCCTTTACCTCCAAGACTCCTAGTATATCCTGTGTGCCAAAACTTATCAGGGAAGGGTGTGCTGCTTTAATGACCTCCTTCTGTTTGTTTAAATACATAGCTTTGTACAGCATTATCCAGTACTTCAGTGTTACTCTACTGTATTCCATCTTAAGTAACCTTGGAGACTTCCAGTTTCTCTTGATTGATCTTGCAATCATTTTGGTTGTGGTTTTTACAATGAGTTTAAATCCTGCCTGGAAGCAATTTGTGGCACAAAGACCACCTTCAGGTCTTATATCTGGGACCCTTCTCTTCTTTTTGTCTCAGATTATTATCTGCATTGGATTTTAGTCTTTGGGTTTTTTTGGGTCAAGCAGCAACCTTGGTGCGAAGTGTGGCATCCACATTCAGATGCTTGTAATAAAACAAGAAGTCTGTATTGGAATTCTTCATGCTTTTACAATGAAACTGAACTTGATATACATAATATACAAAATTATCAAAATGCCACAGTGTTTTTTATCTCCAGTTTTCAGTACCTTATAGTGGCAATTGTATTTTCAAAAGCAAACCCTTCAGGCAGCCTTGCTACAAGAATCATTTTTTGTTGTTTTGTCTGTGATTATTTTATATATTTTCATGTTATTCATAATGTTGCATCCAGTTGCCTCTGTTGACCAGGTTCTTCAGATAGTGTTTGTACCATATCAGTGGCATATAGCTATGCTCTTCATTGTTCTCATCAATGCCCTTGTGTCCACATGGTGGAGAAATCAGTAGATCAGTGGGGAAAATGCTGCTTGCCCTGGGTCCTGGGCTGTAGGAAGAAGACACCAAAGGCAAAGTACATTTATCTGGCACAGGAGCTATTGGTTGATCCAGAATGGCCACCAAAACCTCAAACAACAGAAGCTAAAGTTTCAGTTAAGGAGAATGGATCATGTCATATCATCACCATAACATAGCGACAAATCAGTCTCAGTGGTGTGCTTGATACCATTATTTAGGAAGATGTAATTATAGAACTTTTTGATCCTATGTGTCAGAGTGGCACCATTTCAATTTATGTCCTTTCTAATCTTTGGGTTATAGAACCTGATTTAGAGATGTTTTATTTTAAACATAACACACAAAAAAGGTATTGTTAAACTAATTATCAACTTGTAAATGTTCTATAAGCACTTAATACCATATATCTTTCCAGAATATTTGTGATTATTATCCTTGTTGATATTCTTTTTATTGGGTGCAGAAGAAAGTTGGTGTTTGATGGACTTGTAGACATTAGTTTTGAGGCTTGACTAACCCCTTTATTTTCACAACCCCTTATTAAAAAGAGTCAGTTCTTATATATAAAGCCCTAAATTTATGATTAGAAAAATAAAATGGGTGTTATTGCCCTCTGAATTTTGGTTGAAAGCCTGTTTCCCAATATTGCTTCCAAAGAAATGTACATACACCAGCAACATTTGATAATCTGGAGTGAGGACTGAGTTTATATGATGTTTCTGAGAGAAAAACTCAGGTAATCCCTCTACCTGTGGTTTTATGTTTTATGTAAGAACTGCTTGGGTTTAATTTTTCTTATCAGCAAGGTGCTTCACTGCCCTTTTTGATAAGATGTACTTCAAAACTATTAAATGGATCTTGTGCTATATCTGGTGTCAATAGTACAATTTGCTTAAATTAAATGTTATAGAACTTTCCCCTAGAGAAAGTAGAACATTTCTTTTGGCAGTAGGCATAATTATAATCTTTCTCATATGTCTCCATATCCCCCCCCTTTCCTTCATGGCTATATATTATTTTAAATGTCATTTTCCTTTCTTTACTTCTATCCCCTTTTAACTAATACACATGGATAACAGTGAGGTTTTTTTTAGTTTATTAGAATTTTAATTCTAAGATTTTTAAGATTTGGTGTATGTCTCCTATGGATAATGAGACTTAAAAAAAGTGGAGTTTGGTGATTGCTGTGGTTTCAAAGCAGTTGAATTTGATGACAGTTTGTCTTGTACCATTAGGTGGCACCAGAGATCAAGTCTTAACCTACTTTAGATTGGACAATATAGGTGTTTACAAATAAGCATATTTGGTTGTGGAAATTTCTGGAAGAAAAAATTGAAGAAATAAAGTTAAAGAACAGACATTCATTGAGCCCAAAGAAGCAAGGAACATATTTTACACTTTTCTGTCTTGCCTGGTTAATGCTTAAATTCTAAACAAAAATTAAAATATCTTTTAAAATGCCTTGATAGATAGGATCTAGCAATTTGGCAAAGCCCACAGTTATAATAAACACAGGAAACTAATATTGCTGTAAAAGGATGTTAAACAATGAAAACTATGTGAAATCATCAGATGTTCTTCCTAAATCAGCAGCATGCTTGTGCTTTCTACTTCCAACTGATCACTATTTTCCTGATATATAGAAGTAATTTACCAAATGTTATGCAGAATATTAAAGCCAAATTGTTCTCATCCTTTATGCTGCAAAGACCTGACTGGTGTTTTGTAACTATAGGAAAATTTAAGTTACACTTAGATCACTGTTATTGCTGTTGCCACTGATGATTCATACAAAAAAATATAATCAAGGTTTTCTGTCAAAAAGTATAATGCAATACTAATGCACATTAGATGATAAAACAATTATTCCATGATGATTCTATGAAGCTAAGCATCCTAGACCTCTTGAGCTGTGAATTAGCACAGTTTTCTATAGTTACTGATTCTCTTGATTGTTTCATAATTTCCATATTCATTTTCAATATGTACAAGTGTTATTCTTAAGTGATTTCCCATAATTGTAAATGTTATTCTTGGGTTTAAAAACTGAAGCATATGATTAAAGTAATTGCTAAGTAACAGCTTAAGAACCCAATTATCAAATTATATTTAACATCTTTGAAAGCATGATCATAATTAGCTATTTTTGAGCACTCCTCCCCCTTTTTTAACATTTAGAGTATATAAGCATTTTATATTTCACCTGTCCATTTTATATTCAAAGGAATGAGGATTTTAGGTATGTGGAAAAAGCATTTGTAGAAAGTTAGATTTGAACATAGACAAGGTAGATTGTTTTCAGTTGTAATTGTTGGCTTCCAGAATGTTGTTTGAAGAATGTGAATCCAGGTGTGGGTCCTAATCAGTGCCATAGGTAGACTGAGTACTCTATTGTGTAGGTCACACTTGCATAGTAATTTTGACTCTGTTTCACATTAAATTATTTGAGTTCATACAGTCCTAATTTTTTAAAAAATCTGTACATATTTTATTTTGATGTATTAACATTAATAAATACTACTGATTTAAATTTTATTTATGCACATATTAGAGGACAGAAATGTCCTGGAAAGTAATTGTTAAATAATGATATGTAACTTTTTAACTTTTTAAATGAATAAGATTTTTAATGTGTGTCTCCCTCAGGGTTGTTTAAAGTTTTTTTTCCTTCCCTAAATATAAATAGTGGTAACTATGTTTTTTATCTTCCAGCACCAACTGCTGTAAAGCAATGCTGCAAATAATGCTTGAATACAAGGTTCTAAGCCAACAACAAAATAAATACTTTTTATATTAGTTTTATAATCCTCAAATTTGAAAACTTTTACAAATCTCACTTGAATTTAAACTAAACTGTTACAGTTTTCAACTCTATTTATTTTGTTTCCCATGTTTATGAAACTACTGCACAGTTTAAAAGGCATGGTAAATAGTATATCAATATGTTTATGTTCTCTGTTCCAAAAACAGCTATAGATGCAATATCCAGAGAAGAACAAAATTCAAGCTTTAGAAAACATTCTAAGATTTCATGCATGCAGTTTTGAGATATCTGAAGAAAAGTTTTGTGTATTTATGATGGGAGGTGAGTGGGAACTTTTAAGTGAAAGTGGGGTCTTAATTTTTGTTACAGTCTGTGGGCATTTATGCCTATTTTTAATGTACTAAAATTTGGTAATTATGTGCACATTAAATTAATAAACCAGTTACTCTTGTTATGATTTGTGAATCCCTTAAACCTTGGATTTTTAAGTAACTTTATATTACAAATGATAATGCATCTTTATATTTTTAAAAGTGTTTTTCTGCTCAAGAATGGTACCCTGTTGTCAAAAGGCATACATTCATAATTGAACACTCAACATTGTAAATAATCTTATGAAATATTTTTGATTTATGCTATTGAAAATAAACATTGAAATAAGTAAATAAATAAAGCTACTAAAGGAGTCCAAAACTTTGGCTCTGTCTCCCCACAGTCTGTCTTTTCTGTGGACCCACAAGTCCCTTGTATTGGTGTAGGGCCCTGGGACTTCTCTGTGGGTCCCACCCCCAAGGGCCTCCATGGAGGGACAACAGCACAATGTCACAGGTAAGCACAGTCTCCAAGGGATGCTCTGGGCAGCTTCACCTCACAGGGGTGTTCCCAGCCCACTGAGAGGTTGGCTGTATGGGGCATGGTAAATTCTCCCTTCAGTGGACCTCCCACTTCCTATCTCAAGGACAATTAGCTGTGGGTGTGTGAAAGCCTATTATCCATACCAGATACTGGGGCAGGTACCCAGGGTTTGGATGGTACTTCCCATCACACTTGACTGCATGGCATAGCTCTGTGCCATTTTCATGTAAAGTTAAACAATATCCTTACTGTAACTAAATGAGAGATTGAATCATTGGGTTAAAAGCCCCAAGTCCTCCTGTCTGTCCCTCCTTTGTTTGCTGCTGAAATTTATGTGGAGAACATCTGCCCAGGGTAGCCATCAAGGTCACTGGGGAGCAAGGAGGAGTAGGAGCAGCCCTTGGAAAAGAATTACCACCAGCTGGATGTAAACAGGGGCTCTGGTGGTGCAGTACCATGGTGGAAGCTGGGTCTTGACCTGAGGAAGGAACAGGGCAGCCCAGGGCCCTGAGGCCATGGGGAGGGCCCCAGGACTGTCCTGGGACAAGTCCCTTGCCTTTTTGGCCTAAGCATGGCAGGGGAGCTGCTTAGATTTCTCAGACAAGATCCCCTTGATCAGATGTTCATGTTCTGCTGACCCAGAAAAGGGAATGTGCACAGCTGATCCTGAAGGAAGCCAGGGGTGGGTGAGGGTATTTCCTAAATTAAATTCATTCTTTACAACAGTTTTAGATTTACAGAAATAGGGAAGGTAGTAGAGAGCAATCTAGGACACACCCAAACCCACACCCCTGTAGGTAGAATGTTTCACTCATGTGGAATATTTGTCATAATTAAAGTACCAATATTGATGCACTATTGTTAACTTAAGTACTCAGTTTATTAGATTTCCTCAGTTTTCCTGAATGTCCCATTTCTGTCTCAGCATCCATTTGTGATACCACATGGCATTTAGTCATTCCATCTCCCAGAACTCCTCTTGATGCTGACAGTTTCTCAGACTGTCTTCATTTGATGACCTTGACCATTTGAGGATGACTGGTCAGGGACACCATAGAATTCCCTTTATGGGGATTTGTCTGATATTCTCCTTGTGAGTAGACTGGGTTATGGTATTTGGAGGAAGACCACAGAGGTAAATAGTCCTTCCCATCACATCCCATCAAGGGAGCATGCTGTCAACAGGACATACCCTTGAAGATATTGACCTTAATATGTTGGGACAGTTTACTCAGAAATGCCAAGTGTTCATACTCTAGGATGACACACTGACCTGCCCTTGAGGGCCAAGTCTGAAGAAGTATCAGGAATCTGAGGGCAGGTGAGCATCAATGTCTGCAAACCCAGCCCCAGACCATGCCACCTCAGCATGGTAGGTTCCAGCTCTTGGTGAGGCATACCTCAGCTCCTCAAGAGGTTCAGAGAACAAGAGCCTGGCCTGGGTGATGGTGAAATGAGCTCATCACAGACTCCTGTCCTCCCCTGGGTGACAAAAGATTCAACACCTGATCCGTGAGATATCTCATGTTGGTCTCTTTACAATGCTCTCAAGTCAGTGAAGTAAGAATATAATATATACAAGAAAAGCCTATCAATTTATCTTAGACACCAACTTCATAAAGTATGACATACAAACACTTGTCACTACAAGACAGCCAAGAGAGGGCCATTGTTAGTTTAGAGTGATTCTTAATTTTTGAAAAGAAATAACTACTGAGTCTCTATGATTTTAAGACTTTGTAATGTCCTTCAACTCAATCAGTCAATGCATATTTTAAACCTCTGGCCAATGATTAAATATTTCACATGATAGTTAATGCAATGGAATTTCAACAAGTCAAGAATTTGAACAATTATTTTAATTTATTTTGAGGAGCTATGATCTTCTGCTACATCTGCTTTTCCTAATTGAAATCACTACTTTTCTAAAGGATTATGTTGATTTATGAAAATAATCTGTGGTGAAGGCCCCTGCCACAACTGATTTCAAGGTTATCTCATGACCCCCAACATGTAACCACAATTCATACCATCTAAGCCTCATTATCTGGAAGACTTGTTTAATAATATTTTTCTGAACACCTAGTACATGCATAGATTTGTCTTATGGGAGGGAGGATCCTCACAACAGTGCAATGGTCTTTCTCCCAGAGAGTTCTACATTTACAAGGAGCAAGGCAGTGTGAGTCTCTTTTGCCCAAGTACAACATGCATAGAATACAGACTGTGGGGACCCTGGGCTCAACCTGACAAGAGGAGATCATCAAAGTTGACCTCCATCCAGAGAGAGATGAGCTGTACAATGACAGGAACAGAAAGGAAATTTCCCTGGGGAAGGACCATTTACAAGGAAGTTGGTGTGAGAACACAGGGGGTTCTGTCTATGTCACTCTAGCTCTCCCATGAAGAAAGCACCTTGGTGAGGGACAGATTCATTCATGTGTTTGCCTTTGAGTGATGGGCTGGCATTTGGCACAGTGGAGTCTGAGTTGAGTGGAAAGTGTAACCCACACCAGGAAGGGGGAAGTAAGGAAATCTGCCAAAGTCAAGGAGTCATGGAGGGCAGAAATATTAGGGGCAGGGGCTGGCACCTGGTGCAGAGGTGCTCTCCACCCACAAGCAAGGCCACCATGTGTTCTGGGCAGAAGGCTGCCCTGTATGGCTCTCTGAGAGCAAAAGTCCCAAGTCTGACCCCAGCCCTGCCCTGAAGTCCCACAGGGATGCAGGATGCAGACAATGCACCACCTGGCTTAGCATAGCCTAAGGGTCCCAAAGCCAGGTACCTGGGCATCTGCAGGGCCAGGAGGACTCTCTCACTTCCTGGTCATTTCTTCTGGTCCTGGTTCCTACCACGATCTGAGATTCAAGTTCTTGAGTTTCAACAGCAAACACTGATCTGAGGGCAGTCAGCTACCTCCACCAGTCCCCCTCATCTCCTGGAGACAATGGTCAAACTTGACCCCATATTTCAGGGTGGATGAGGACTTCCCCAGCCTCAGCCCTGCAGCACCTCATGGGCCAGCCTGGGCTACACTTTTACCCTGTGGCCCTCTTCCTGGTGGGCCATCAACTCCATCTCCCCAGAAGGAGGGTCTGTGATGGTAAAGGCTCATGTTCTATAGGAGCCTCTGGGACATAATGGCAGGGTGAAGGGTGTTACAGGTGCTGAAGCACAGGGGACAACTCCATGGGACCCCCTGAACCATGCACAATGGAGATCCATAGAAGTAATCTCATCCAACATTTACTGGGGAGAGAGGGTTCCATTTAAGCCCATGACAGGGGCATGGGTGATGTAGCCCCCAATCTCAAATAAGAAAATCAAGCCTTGAAAATATGGCAGACTATGGCATCACTGCTTGAACACACCATGTCAGTGTGCAAGGGGAGATCACACTGCCCCAGGAAGTTCATGCTGAAACAGCAGGTGAAGATACTGGAATCTGCCACCTGGCAGGCCATGGCCTTCTGCCCCTCACTCTACAGGGCCCCTCCAAGGTCTGTTCTGGACTATTGCAGAGCTGGGCCACACATGAAAGCTGTTTCCAAAAAACATTCACCTCCTCCTTGTGCAATACGCCCCTCATCATAGAGTTGTCAAGATTCACCAACTTGGGAGTCCAGGTGAGGCCTCACCTCTACCTCTCAGCCAGGTTCCTCAATGATACCACCCAGTGGCATAAGAGAGATCAAGACCTCTGTGCCTCACCTGTTGCATCTGTGTCAGTGCTGGCTGTTCCACTGAACACCAAGGGCTGCAGAGCCACTGCTGGGATGGTGACTTGCTCAGTGTTACCTGCCATGCCCTAGCCAGGTGGAAAATTCTCTCAGTGATGTTATTCTGGCTTTACACATCAGAGGTGTGCTGAGATCCCCCAGGAGTGCCCTGAGAGGACCCAGAGGATGGGGCAGGGGTCAGTAACAAGTACAGCATGGCTTTACTTGCTGAATTGAGAAATCCAGATACTAACAGTAAAGTAAAAGAGATGGGAGTCTTTTTTTTTCCAGTTCTTTTTTTATTATTAAATTCAGTTTTATTGAAATACATTCACACACCATACAATCATCCATGATATACAATCCACTGTCCACAGTATGATAACATAGTTATGCGTTCATCACCACAGTCTATCTCTGAACATTTTCCTTACATCAGAAAGAACCAGAACAAGAATAAAAAATAAAAGTGAAAAAAGAACACCCAAATCATCCCCCCATCCCACCCCATTTCTCCTTTAGTTTTTATCCTCATTCCTCCACTCATCCATACACTAGATAAAGGGGGTGTGATCCACAAGGTCTTCACAATCACACTGTCACCCCTTGTAATCTACATTATTATATAATTGTCTTCAGGAGTCCAGACTGCTGGGTTGGAGTTTGGTAGTTTCAGGTATTTACTTCTAGCTATTCCAATACATTAAACCCTAAGAGGTGTTATCTATATAGTGCATAAGAATGTCCACCAGAGTGACCTCTCGACTCCATTTGGAATCTCTCAGCCACTGAAACTATTTTGTCTCATTTTGCATCCCCCTTTTGGTCAAGAAGATCCTCAGTCCCATGATGCCAGGTCCACATTCATCCTCGGGAGTCATACTCTGCATTGCCAGGGAGATTTACACCCCTGGGAGTCGGGTCCCATGTAGGGGGGAGAGCAGCGAGTTCAGCTGTTGAGATGGCTCAGTTAGAGAGAGAGAGGGCCACATCTGAGCAACAAAGAGGTACTCAGAGGGAGACTCTTAGGCACCATTACATACAACTTTAGACTCTCCTTTGTGGTAATGAGCTTCATAAGGGCAAGTCCCTTGCTCGAGGGCTCAGCACATCAAACCGCCAGTCCCAATGTTTGTGACAACATCAACACCAGTCCAGGTGAGGATGTCCAACACATCTGCACCTTCCCACAGATCCTCAGGGCTGGGGAGGGGGAGGCTGTAAATATGTTTTTTATTATCTGCCCAAATTACTCTAGGATGTGTCACTATTTCACTCCAGCCTATACTAACCTACCGTATCTCACTTCCTATTCAAAGTTCCATGCAATTGTGGTGTTTGAACAAATCGACTGTAGAGTTGCACCATTTAGAAAATTTAGATCCTGTACCAAATAGATATCTATTCCCTTGGTCTCATATGAAAGTTGAAGTTTTAAAACACAATCAGTTTCAACCTTTGTCCTTTGGCCTGGTTTGCCCTGGTCTTAACCAGACCTGCTTCATTCATATCACTAATTGAAGTCTGGGCTCTTTTTCAGATTTTTTTTTTTTTTTTGACAGTGGCTGTATGCACTAATACTGACATTCATATCTGCTGGGCTCTAGCTCTGAGTTTCAGGTGTCTCAGAGATATGCACTGTTCCAGAGACCAATCAGGTTATACGCTAGGGGATCAGCATCTCAAAGTTTAGAGATAGGCCTTACAATTCAGGGATAGAGTTAACTGCTGTAAGAGCTTACAGTCTAGGGACTATTACAATTATTGTGTTCACGTTAGGCTATGTTCTAAGATTCAATTCTGAGTTTACACATTGTAGTTAGTCCATATTGGTGAAGCATCATCTTCTCACCATGTTTTCTCCAACACTTTTACTCCTATATATATATTTTCCTACAATTTTATAGAGTTATATTCACATACCATACATTTATCCACAGTGTACAATCAGTTGTTCATGGTATCATCATAAAGTTGTACATTTATCACCACAATCAGCACTTGAACATACTGATTACTACAAGAAAAATTGTTTTTTTTTTTAGCAATAAGAAAAAAATGATAAAAAGAAAAATAACATGTCATACAATACAATATACTACTAAGGACAGCAAATAACACCACTACCAAGAATCCCATATTACTCCCCTATATTCCCCTCTTATATACATTTAGCATTAGCATATTGCCTTTGTTACATTTAATGGAGGTATATTACAATGTTACTGTTGACCATAGACTCCACTTCACTTTGATTATGTTTTTTCCTGAATACCATCCCTTTTTCAAATTTCTACATGGTTGACATTAATTTGCTTTCCCACATGCAAAAACATTTTTATATTTGTATATTTAGTAACAGTCATTGGCCACTCCAGTTTTTGCCATGTTAAACAGTCCCAGTTTTTATCATCTATCTTTACCTCTGGTGTCATACATTCTCCTATCCCACCTCTTTCAGCTTTACTCACAGACATCTTTGTTCAGTGTACTTACAATACCGTGTTACCATCACACAGTATTATGCTATCTATTTCTGGATCTATGCAATCAATCCTAAACATTCTGTAGTCCTTCAGCATCAGATGGCTGATCTCTGCCCTCTTTCTATCTCCTGGTCACCTGTGTTGTCAGCTTTTAACTCCCAAAGTTTGTTCATTAATGTCTGTTCATATTAGTGAGACTATACAGAATCTGTCCTTTTGTTTCTGGCTAACTTCACTCAACATAATGTCCTCAAGGTTCATCCACATTATTACATGATCCATGTCTTTGTTCTGTCTTACAGCTGCATAATATTCGAGATGGGAGTCTTGACTGAGAAGCAGGTGAAAGGGCAAGGCACATGCTCCAGCAGGATGGTAAGAAAAGCTCTTCTGCACCTCCCACAGACAGAAGGAAATGCCTATGTCTGGAAAGGGACTCACAGTGTCCTGGGCAAGACATTTACCCTGAATGAACCACTGCCCTGACCCCTGGACCCCAGCTTCCCTCCTCCCTGGGGACTGCCTCAGTATGGCTGGTGTCAGAGACATGGCCCCTGGCATGGAAAGCATTGCAGGGACCTTGGTTCACCTACCTGAGCTGGTAATCACTGTTACACACCTACCTGCACTGCCACCCAGCAGCCCCCAGACCCCAAGAGAGCATCCCCCAATGAGGCCTCTGTGCCCTGGCAGCTGAGCCCATGCAACCAGGGCAACCCCATCTCCTGGGGTCTCAGCTCATAGGTGGGGCTCCCAGAGCAGTGCCTTAGTGGAACTGTCTGCAGATCACAAATGCTTCCATCAGGCCCCAGTGGTCCCAGACACAAGCCCCTGTTGCCCATGGTGACTGGCCTGGACCAGGCCCTCACAGAGATATCTGCCTCCTGTAGATTAATGTACACATCCCTGGCTGGGCATTCAAAGCAAGCAAGAATATAGAAAAGGAGGCATGGATGTAGAATAGTTTCCTTTAGAATTTTTGAGGATTAAGAAGTTAAACCTGACTTTAATGTATATCTCCACCTTTATATCAAATTTCCCTACCATTATTATTCCTCATTTTGGTGAACTCAGTTGCTTTAATGAAATGAAAAGTTAGCAAAAATGTGTCCAAAGCAATCAGGTGACAGGGAAGGGTTTGGTGACTGGGGTTTGTGCCATCCCTGGAGTGTGGAGACTGAAGACTGAAGCAGTCACCTGGTGGGAGAGTCCAGCAAGGAAGTAGAAGGGGCCCCAGTCATGGAGGGAACAGTTCCATCCCTGGTCACTCTGCTGTGGCCACCCTGGGCTGGCAGTCTGGGAGGGTGTGTGTGGTCTGCTCACAAACAGATGGTGGACCCAACCCAGCTGTGCCAATGTCCTGGAGGGAAGCCAAAGAGCAGAGACCTCATCTCCCACACAGGTGCAATCTGTTCCTCAGACACCCCTAGATGGGCAGGGATGGCCAGTGGGCTTCCTGCAAGCTAGTGTGAGATGCTGTGTGTGGTTCCTCAGTGAGGCCCAAGTTCTGTGGCTGCAGAAAGACAGTGTTAGTCCATGCTCAAAGTTTGACTGAAGACTGGGGATTGCTCCAAGCTCATGTGTATTGTGAATAGATGGGTATAGCAATTTCATTCAAAGTCCTAATTATCATCTAGGAATGGGTCCTGTGGCCAAAATAAAGGACTCCTACTCCTTTCTCTCAGAGGATGCCTGTCATCAGGAAATCAGCCAAATATTCAAGGAGAGCAGATTAAATAAATCATGGGACATGTAACAATGGAACACAAGGACATCATTAAAATGATAATATAAATGAGTTAAGTGTAGACAAGGCAATATGAACAATTGACTAAGTCAAAAACACAGGAAACAACAGAAAGCTTCCTGTGATGACTTCTGTAAAGGATGTTCTCACCTGGCATCTCTGTGAAGGAAAGTTCTCAGTGGAAGTAGACCATGTCATCAGAAAGTTTCATTTCTGAGACACAGAATGCTTGATGATTTTTCATTTTCTTCTTGTGTCTTATCAGTATTTTCTAAATATTCTATGATGAACATGGACTACTGTTGTAAACAGAATAATTTTGGCATATCAATATGTACCCAGGACTAGCTACATTTGCAGCTACATTGTCAGACTCAGTGACAGTGGAGATGTTGAGCCCTTGATAAAGGTCATGAAGAATTTCAAGATGGCAGCTGTGGAGTGCAGGCCCTTTAGAGCAGGTGGACAGTGACACTGGCTCTGGATGTTCTGGATGAAATGTTATAGAAAGAAGCACCTGGGCCATCTGCCCAGCATGGAGGTATGGTAGAGCTGTGTGCAAGTCAGAGAGGGGAGGCCCAGAGGTGCTCAAGAGACAGAGATGAACCCCAAACACAGTAGGAGACCCTCAACAGCCTGCAGTGCCCCCACACCCACTTCAGGTGTGGCTCACAAACTCTTCTCTCCTGGGATTCAGAGTGAATCCTTCTCACCAGATGGAAAATGAATTTGTACAAACTGCATAGAGTTGTAAGGCATTTGGCAAAACTTCCCAAACTGCTGCACAGGAGGGAGTTTGTGGCATTGTGCTGAGGGGGGTTTCAGGTACTCAGAGGGAGGGGAAGAGAGAAACAGCTTAGGAAAGGAGGCTGGGGACAAGGGATGGTGAGGTTAGAGCCCTGAAGCCAGGAAGAGAACAAGACCATGGCCTGAGAGGCAGGACATACAAGGTAGCCCAGGTCAGAACACTCATGCTCCATCTGAGCTTGCTCTGGACCATCTGCTGCCAGCCTCACTGACCCTTCTGGCCACCAGCTGTCTGATTCTCTCCAAGTCCTGAATACTGACCATCACATTGGCCAGGGCCTGCAAGTCTCTGGAGCCTGCTCTGCAGGGCTGTCAAGGGCAGAATGATGTAGATGATCAGATGGACAGCTGGATTCCCCCTCCTGCCAGGACATTCTCTAACATACCCCCAGGCTCATCCTGAGGGCTGGGAGACAGCAACAGCCTGGGGCTGAGTGTGTGTGACATCATGCAAATTCATTGCTCAACATGTCTTAGATATGTCCTCTGCTGTAAGGTCCCCATAAATCCTGAGGTCTTGGCTAAGGTAGAGGCAGGAAAGCAGTGAGTCAGGCAAAGGGACAGCAGAGGGTCAGGTAGGGGGAGAACAGAAGTTCATGTAGGGGGAGGGCAGAGGATCAGGTAAGGGGAGATCAGAGGGCCAGGTCAGTTGAGGACAGGGTGTTAAGTAGGGGAAGCACAGAGGATCAGATAGGGGGATACCAGGAGATCAGATGCAGGAGGGAAGAGAGTCAGGTAATGGGATGGCAGTGGGTCAGGCAAGGGAAGACCAGAGGGTCAGTGTCGGGGATTTAATCATCTCACCTCTGAAGGCTGGGCAGGTATGACCTAAGAGGTTCCAAGGAAAGTCAGGAGAAAGGGGCAAGTGTACTGTGGAGCCAAGTGGGAACAGGTTCAAGATGTTAAGGGAAGAGTGTGGACAGATGAAAGCAGCAAGATCAGGCAACTGGAGGGATGGTGAAAGGAGGTGAAAATTAACATCCATGGATAGCATCCAATTCTGCCTGGGGTTCCTGGGTGGGCATGCAAGGAGGAAGTCCAAGGACAGGAGGAAGCCCAAGTTTTCTGAAGCAGAAGTGGGTGGTAGAGAGACCATCAAGGGCCTGATGGAGGATCAGGCAGGCCCAGGCCAGGCTCTTGGGCTTCATCACACAGACATTGGGAAGGCATGAAATGCCTTGAGCATTAAGATCTTAAAACCATATTTCTGTTTTTACAAGATTTTTCTAGTGTCTGAATGAACACCAGATGTAGGAACCCAAGAACAAGGGAAAAAATCCAATTATGAAGCTGTTATGGAAGCCCAGGCAAGAGTGTGATGCCTGAGACTTGCCCAGGAAAGTAAGGATGCAGTAACTGAAAGGGTTGAAGTTATGCCCAGGTATTAGAGTAATATGATCATTGGCTTATTAAGAAATGAAAAGAGAAGTCTTAAGGTTAAGGACCATGTACCATGAGGATAGGGGCACCATCCACCCAGAGGGGAACCAGGAATAAGGTTTGGGGAAGACTTAGAAATGTCCCTAGATAATTCCATAACTGGACCTAGAGATAAACAGAGAAATCTCATCAAAACACAGTGGGTAGTCAAAGTCAGAAACATGAGTGAAGTGGCCCAGAGAGAGAGAAGGGCAGTAAGAGAAAAGGGCCTCAATGTTGCCCAAAGAACACCTTTCAGAAGAGAAGCTGAAAGGACATGGAAGAGTCCAGGGAAGTGTTCATGGGGGCTGAGCTACTGGAGAGCTCATATGTCCTTCTGCCCAGACCCTCTCTCTCCAGGGGCTCACATGTCCCACTGCCTGGTCCCCTCAAACTGGGGTCCTCACAAGTCCATCTGCCTGGACCCCTTCCTCCAGGGAGCTCACAATTCCCTCTTCCTGGGCCCCCTACCTCCAGGGAGGGACAGGAAAGGACTGGTACTCAAGGGGGTGAGCTCAGTACTTGGGGGCCTTGATCACTTGAGGTCTCCCAGAGGGTGGGGTCACTATAACCCTCCACCAGAGCCTGTAAATATGGTGACCCTGAAAACACATGCCCTATCTGGGGTGGGAGGCCAGAGGGATGCACCTTAGGAATGAGCCTGAAGTAGAAGATCCAGCCCACCCATGAACCCAAGACAATTTGAATCATCTAGATGGAAGAGAAAAGTGCAGGATTTGAACTTTGCTTCTTGTTATTCTAGAAAACTAGCACCACCATTTGCCTCAGAGAAGTGAAAATACAACAAATCCCTTCTAGAAGATAGCATCAGAGTACACTCCAATTATTCCTTCAAATAATTCCCCAATGCGCTGTTCAGCTTCTCAGCTGTCTCCACCAGAAACAGTAGAAACCTCTGGGTTCAGATGGCTCAAAAGCCAAGATTTCCTTTCTGGGCATTCCTGTCTCTTGAATCTTGGCCAAGAGTCAGACTCAATGTCTTGCCAGATCTCAGTGCCTATAAACAGATCGGGTTTTGTTGTTACTCAGTTCTAGTTTTCTCAGATGCAGTGTTAATCTGAGCTTCTCTTTATGTGTTTTTAACATTTCCTTGAAATTCCTTTTTTAATGGTGAAAGGAAAGCTCTAGGATGCAGAACCCTGATCAGGAGGACAGGGAGATGTGGGCCAGCTTTGCATCAGTACCTTTGACAGCACTGCTCTCTCCCTGCTAGCTGGAAGTAGAACTGCCTGCTCAACTCCAGCTGCTGCACCAGTGTCCACCAGTCTGATATATCTTGGCACTAGATTCTTCTAATGCAGTGTTTGGAGACATTCAAGGCTGCTGTGAAGATAAATTCATCACATTTGGAAGTGTCTGGCATGTAGAAGGCAATTAACAAAAGTTCATTTTCTCTCCTTGTCATTTTATTTCTGTCTATTCCTCCTTAACTGTGAAGGTCAATAAACTCCAATGGACCTCAATTTGCCTGATCTATGGAATAACAACAATAAAATTTACATCCTTGGGCCAAAATGATATCACATACATGAAGATCCCTTTGCAAACTATGAAGTGTTGTGCACATTGGTGCTATTTTTAATTTCTACAACACTTGGAATTTCTGTCTCAAAAAGAGACAGTATAGCTGAGAGGTTTAGAATTCAGGAACCAGATGGTCTGTGATCAAACTCTGTTCTGTCATTTACTAGCTGTGACAATTTATTTAGTCTTTGTTATGTATTGTCACCTATTACCTTGGTTAATATTTACTCCAAGCATAATACTGAGAGAACAAAAGGCAGACATGGAAGGGCACATGTATGGTTCCATTTATATGAAGATAAAAAATAGGCAAAATTACTCTCTGGGGTTAGATAGTGAAGAATGTAGTCAGCATCTGGGACTTTCAGTGAATGGAACATTGGGGGCTTCTGGGACTCTGACAGCATGTGCTTCTTGATCAGGGATGTGTTCAGTTCCTGAATATTCATCAAAATATACACTTAATGATTTGGGCACTTTCCATATGTGGGCTATGCTTCAATAAAACTTTACACACATAGTAAAAATAAAATCTCTTTAAAGTCTAGATAGTGGGAGAATGCATAAATGGCTGAAAATTAATTACCACAAAATAGGGTTAACATCCAGTGCAGAGAAGGTCCAGCCAGCCTTTCCTGAGACTTGAATGCATTCAGCTTGTAAGGGCCCTCTGGGGAGAGGGAACTCTGATGTCCTGGCTGTATCCAGGCTTTGTTTATATTGGTGTTTACAGGTATGTCATGTGACAAAACAAACAGACTTCAAAGTTTTCTCTGGTGAAGCTTCAGACCCTGCCACATTGAGCAGGGCAGCCAGTTCTTTGCAGGAAAACTCCACCAAGACTAGAAATTCAGGAGGTTGCTGAATGAGTGAAAGGCTCAAAATGCCTCAGCCCCTTCCCCAAGTCAAATTTTAAAATGAGGAAGCCCCATTAACACTGTCTCCTTGACTCTTGTCTCATCGGCAGATTTAGCAGCCTTCAGGAGACCTAATTGCTTGTTTGAAATTAATTGACCCCTCCAGCTGATGTCCTTGGTGACTTTGATGGTGTTAATTGATGTCACAAAGTTCTACACTAGAACAGAGTAGGGACAACAAAGACAGGCCTCCAGGCCTCTCTGGATCCCTCCCTGCTCTGAGTCTCACTGCTGGTTAATGAGCCAGAACCTCCCAACTTTTTAATTAGCCAGGAGCCTGGCCAGGTGCCTTCCAGGCTCTGCTACTCAGCCTCCCCGGGGCCTCTCCACAGTTTTTCTAATGATACCCTGTGAAAATAGTACACCATTCTCTCAGCATTAAAATCTTCTCATGAAAATTGGCTAGAATCTTTGTAAAATGGAAATTTGGTTGGACACCAAGAGGTTTGTGACTACTCCCCAGATGTTGGCAGAACAGAAACTTTTAGTCAGAACAGTGCTCAGAATGAAAGTTGTTCCTTGAACCTTAGGAGGGGTACTTCTCAGAAGAGTCAAGAGAAGAGAATGTCAGGCATTGCTTCACAAACAGCTGAGATGTATTTAGGAGAAGCCCAGAGGCAGCAGAAGCAGCTTTGGCAATTGCAGGCCTCATTCTTGGACCGCAGCTTCTTCCAGGTGAAAACCATCACAATCACTGCTGAAACTGCAGGCCATGTTGGTCAGGGAAGGCCAAGGTTCTAAGGCATGAAAACAAGTTGTGGGGGGAGGGGCACTCCTTGCCTGGGGAAGAAGAAGCTGCCCCAGGGGAACTAGAGGGTGTGCAGCCAGCAGGTGGACTGTCCTCTGTTTCCACTTGATGCTCTTCATGATCTGTGCCCTCAGCTTCTCTCATTTTTCAGCTGCTATGATACAACTCAGGAAAGTCAGCATCCCCACCATAAGGACCACACAATTGCTCAGTATGGACACAGCCCCCTTGCCTCTGTCATTTACTGCTGTGTGAGGTCCCTGCAAGACTCTCATCCCCCAGTCTCCAACCAGTACTTCCAATGTTTATGTTCATGGCTGAACACACATGCCCCAAATGCAGGGGCCACATGGTTCTTCTCTTTGTGTATACCACCTCTGGACCCTGATAAGATGGTCCAAACACAAAGACTATCCTGATATGGCAGAAATGTGAACACCAAAGATGCATGATGAGATTATGATAGATGAATCAATTGGAGTCTGCATACTATAGTATTTTATTTGGGACAGCACAGTTTTGCTGCAGCAATGAAAGTAGCATCAGGGTTCTAGGGATGCAAAGGATTCTTTTTGTCATCATAATCATTTGCATTGTGAACTTTAACATATATGTATATAAACTGTGATAACTTTCAAAGTACAATTTCACAAGTAGTTAAACAGCAAATTTCAAAGAATGTTGTGGGTCATAGCTCCACAACTTTAGCCATTTCTGTTATTGTAAAATATAACATATACACAGAAAGATGACATCTTTTGATGTATAGCTCAACAAGCAGTCATATAGATAATTTTTAAAATTGTTATCTGTTACAGTTCCACAGTTTCAGTTCTTTCCTTATTATGTAATACAAGATATATACAGAAAGGTGAAGACCTTCAAGGCACAATTCAATGAGAAACTATAGAGCAAATCCCAAGGGATGCTGTAGGCTACAGTTCCATTATGTTATTTACCTCCTTCCAGCCATTCCAATACCCTAGCATCCAAACATATATATGTATGTGTGTGTGTGTGTGTGTGTGTGTGTGTGTGTGTGTGTGTGTATAATTACATAGTATTTCAGTATTCATAGACCTTTGTTCCATCTTTTCTTGTTTGTTGCTACCAGTCCCTTGCACTTAATCTCTTTCTCCATGTTCAGGGGTATCTAGGCAGTGAGCACCCTAACTCATTCAAAATGAAAGGAGGTGTTGAGGTGGGTCAAGGTGGCAGAGTGGTGAGGTGTATGTTTTAGTTACTCCTCGAGGGAAGTAGGTAGAAAGCCAGGAACTGCATGGACTGGACACCGCAGAACAATTTGACTTTGGGCATAATTCATACAACACTCATGAACACGTGGAACTGCTGAGATCAGCAAAATCTGTAAGTTTTTGCAGCCAGGGGACCCATGACCTTCCCTGCCAGGCCCAGTCCTGTGGGAGGAGGGGTTGTCAGTGCTGGGAATGAGAAGAGAGAGCTGCAGTGGCAGCTCTTATTGGAAACTCATTCTACTGATCCAAACTCCAATCATAGATAGACTGAGACCAGACACCAGAGAATCTGGGAGCAGCCAGCCTGGTGGAGAGGAGATAGGTATAGCAAAAACAGCAAGAAAAACCCAAAAATAAAATCATAGGCTTTTTGGAGTTCTGGTGAACATAGAAAGGGGAAGGGCAGATCTCAGGCCCTGAGGCTTATATGCAAATCCAGAAGAAAAACCATCTCTCTGCCCCCTGGACCTTTCCTTAATGGCCCTAATTGCTTTGTCTCTTAGCATTTCAATAACCCATTATATCTTCTAGGAGGGCCCTTTTTTATCTTTTTATCTTTTTCTAAAACAATTACTCTAAGAAGCCCAACACAGAAAGCCTCAAATACTTGCAATTTCAGCAGGTCAAGAAAAGAGAAGAACTAAGACAGCTCTGAGACAAAAGGCAATAATCCAGTGGCTGAGAAAATTCACTAAACACCACAACTTCCCAAGAAAAGGGGCATCCTCTTGCAGCCATCCCTGGTGGACAGGGAACACTCCTGCCCATCACAGGCTCCATAGCCCGGAGCTTCCCCAGAGAACCCAGTGTGATGGAAGTGCTTCCAATAACATGCACACATGACAAAATTCTGCATGGACATTAGACTTTCCTGCACCCTCAGCTGGTTGTCCCAGAGTTGGGCAGGCAGAGCAGCATGAATTAACATGCCCCATTCAGCCATAGTTTAAGCAGACTGGGAGCCTCCCTACTAAGCCCAGCAGCCCAGAACCACTCTGGAGGGATGACACTCACCTGTGACATAACACAGACATCCCTCAACAGAGGATCTGGGGGTGCATGGCCTGGAAGAGGGACCAACTTGCAAGTCTCAGGGGCCATATGCCAATATGAAGGACTTGTGGGTCAGTGACAGAGGCAAATTGTGGCAGGACAGAAATGAAAGATTAGACTCTTGCACAGCTTTAAAGCTCCAGGAATACCAGGGATACTTGATTGTTAGAGCTGCCCCCACTGCCTGACCACCAAGACACATGCCCCATATACAGGGTGAGCAACACCAACTACACATGCAAGCTTGGTACACCAATTGGGCAACACAAGTCTCACTCCCCCACATCCACTCGTGGATGCCACCTGCTGGTTAGTTAAAGTGCACTCCATGAAGCTGTAGATCTGACAAATTAGAGATAAGGATTTCAATTGGTCTACAAATCCTAAAAGAACCCTATCAAGTTCAGCAATGCCAAGAGGCCAAAAACAACAGAAAATTTTAAAGCATATGAAAAAAACAGATGATATGGATAACCCAAGTCCAAACACCCAAACCAAAAGATCAGAGGAGACACATAACTTGGAGCAATTAAACAAAGAACTAAAGATGAACAATGAGACCATGGCACAGGATATAAAGGTCATGAAGAAGAGCATGGCACAGGATATAAAGGACAACAAGAAAACCCTGGAAGAGCATAAAGAAGACATCGCAAGAATAAATAAAAAAAAAAAAAGATGATCTTATAGAAATTAAAGAAATTGGAGGCGGGGCAAGATGGCAGACTGGTGAGCTGTATGTTTTAGTTACTCCTCCAGGAAAGTAGGTAGAAAGCCAGGAACTGCATGGACTGGACACCACAGAGCAATCTGTCTTTGGGCATACTTCATACAACACTCATGAAAACGTGGAACTGCTGAGATCAGCGAAATCTGTAAGTTGTTGTGGCCAGGGGACCCGCGCCACTCCCTGCCAGGCTCAGTCCCATGGGAGGAGGGGCCGTCAGCTCCGGGAAGGAGAAGGGAGAACTGCAGTGGCTGCTCTTATCGGAAACTCATTCTACTGATCCAGACTCCAACCATAGATAGACTGAGACCAGACATCAGAGAATCTGAGAGCAGCCAGCCCAGCAGAGAGGAGACAGGCATAGAAAAAAAAAAAAACAACATGAAAAACTCCAAAATAAAAGCAGAGGATTTTTGGAGTTCTGGTGAACACAGAAAGGGGAAGGGCAGAGCTCAGGCCTTAAGGCACATATGCAAATCCCAAAGAAAAGCCGATCTCTCTGCCCTGTGGACCTTTCCCTAATGGCCCTGGTTGCTTTGTCTCTTAGCATTTCAATAACCCATTAGATCTCTGAGGAGGGCCCTTTTTTTTTTTTTTTTAATACTTCTTTCTTTTTCTAAACAATTACTCTAAGAAGCCCAATACAGAAAGCTTCAAAGGCTTTCAATTTGGGCACATCAAGTCAAGAGCAGAACTAAGAGAGCTCTGAGACAAAAGGCAATAATTCAGTGGCTGAGAAAATTCACTAAACACCACAACTTCCCAAGAAAAGGGGGGTGTCCGCTCACAGCCACCATCCTGGTGGACAGGAAACACTCCTGCCCATCGCCAGCCCCATAGCCCAGAGCTGCCCCAGACAACCCAGTGTGACGGAAGTGCTTCAAATAACAGGCACACACCACAAAACTGGGCGTGGACATTAGACTTCCCTGCAACCTCAGCTGATTGTCCCAGAGTTGGGAAGGTGGAGCAATGTGAATTAACAAAGCCCATTCAGCCATCATTTGAGCAGACTGGGAGCCTCCCTACACAGCCCAGCAGCCCAGAACTGCCCTGGGGGGACGGCACTCACCTGTGACATAGCACAGTCATCCCTCAACAGAGGACCCGGGGTGCACAGCCTGGAAGAGGGGCCCATTTGCAAGTCTCAGGAGCCATACGCCAATACCAAGGACTTGTGGGTCAGTGGCAGAGACAAACTGTGGCAGGACTGAACTGAAGGATTAGACTATTGCAGCAGCTTTAAAACTCTAGGATCACCAGGGAGATTTGATTGTTAGGGCCACCCCCCCTCCATGACTGCCCAGAAACACGCCCCACATACAGGGCAGGCAACACCAACTACACACGCAAGCTTGGTACACCAATTGGGCCCCACAAGACTCACTCCCCCACTCACCAAAAAGGCTAAGCAGGGGAGAACTGGCTTGTGGAGAACAGGTGGCTCGTGGACGCCACTCGCTGGTTAGTTAGAGAAAGTGTACTCCACGAAGCTATAGATCTGATAAATTAGAGATAAGGACTTCAATAGGTCTACAAACCCTAAAAGAACCCTATCAATTTCAGCAAATGCCACAAGGCCAAAAACAACAGAAAATTATAAAGCATATGAAAAAACCAGACGATATGGATAACCCAAGCCCAAGCACCCAAATCAAAAAACCAGAAGACACACAGCACCTAGAGCAGCTACTCAAAAAACTAAAGATGAACAATGAGACCATAGTACGGGATATAAAGGAAATCAAGAAGACCCTAGAAGAGCATAAAGAAGACATTGCAAGACTAAATTAAAAAATGGATGATCTTATGGAAATTAAAGAAACTGTTGACCAAATTAAAAAGATTCTGGACACTCATAGTACAAGACTAGAGGAAGTTGAACAACGAATCAGTGACCTGGAAGATGACAGAATGGAAAATGAAAGCATAAAAGAAAGAATGGGGAAAAAAATTGAAAAAATCAAAATGGACCTCAGGGATATGATAGATAATATGAAACGTCCAAATATAAGACTCATTGGTGTCCCAGAAGGGGAAGAAAAGGGTAAAGGTCTAGCAAGAGTATTCAAAGAAATTGTTGGGGAAAACTTCCCAAATCTTCTAAACAACATAAATACACAAATCATAAATGCTCAGCGAACCCCAAATAGAATAAATCCAAATAAACCCACTCCGAGACATATACTGATCACACTGCAAACACAGAAGAGAAGGAGCAAGTTCTGAAAGCAGCAAGAGAAAAGCAATTCACCACATACAAAGGAAACAGCATAAGACTAAGTAGTGACTACTCAGCAGCCACCATGGAGGCGAGAAGGCAGTGGCACGATATATTTAAAATTCTGAGTGAGAAAAATTTCCAGCCAAGAATACTTTATCCAGCAAAGCTCTCCTTCAAATTTGAGGGAGAGCTTAAATTTTTCACAGACAAACAAATGCTGAGAGAATTTGCTAACAAGAGACCTGCCCTACTGGAGATACTAAAGGGAGCTCTACAGACAGAGAAACAAAGAAAGGACAGAGAGACTTGGAGAAAGGTTCAGTACTAAAGAGGTTCAGCATGGGTACAATAAAGGATATTAATAGAGAGAGGGGAAAAATATGGCAAACATAAACCAAAGGATAAGATGGCAGATTCAAGAAATGCCTTCACGATTATAATGTTGAATGTAAATGGATTAAACTCCCCAATTAAAAGATATAGATTCACAGAATGGATCAAAAAAAAATGAACCATCAATATGTTGCATACAAGAGACTCATCTTAGACACAGGGACACAAAGAAACTGAAAGTGAAAGGATGGAAAAAAATATTTCATGCAAGCTACAGCCAAAAGAAAACAGGTGTAGCAATATTAATCTCAGATAAAATAGACTTCAAATGCAGGGATGTTTTGAGAGACAAAGAAGGCCACTACATACTAATAAAAGGGGCAACTCAGCAAGAAGAAATAACAATCGTAAATGTCTATGCACCCAATCAAGGTGCCACAAAATACATGAGAGAAACACTGGCAAAACTAAAGGAAGCAATCGATGTTTCCACAATAATTGTGGGAGACTTCAACACATCACTCTCTCCTATAGATAGATCAACCAGACAGAAGACCAATAAGGAAATTGAAAACCTAAACAATCTGATAAATGAATTAGATTTAACAGACATATACAGGACATTACATCCCAAATCACCAGGATACACATACTTTTCTAGTGCTCACGGAACTTTCTCCAGAATAGATCATATGCTGGGACATAAAACAAGCCTCAATAAATTTAAAAAGATTGAAATTATTCAAAGCTCATTCTCTGACAACAATGGAATACAATTAGAAGTCAATAACCAACAGAGACTTAGAAAATTCACAAATACCTGGAGGTTAAACAACACACTCCTAAACAATCAGTGGGTTAAAGAAGAAATAGCAAGAGAAATTGCTAAATATATAGAGACGAATGAAAATGAGAACACAACATACCAAAACCTATGGGATGCAGCAAAAGCAGTGCTAAGGGGGAAATTTATAGCACTAAATGCATATATTAAAAAGGAAGAAAGAGCCAAAATCAAAGAACTAATAGATCAACTGAAGAAGCTAGAAATTGAACAGCAAACCAATCCTAAACCAAGTAGAAGAAAAGAAATAACAAGGATTAAAGCAGAAATAAATGACATAGAGAACAAAAAAACAATAGAGAGGATAAATATCACCAAAAGTTGGTTCTTTGAGAAGATCAACAAGATTGACAAGCCCCTAGCTAGACTGACAAAATCAAAAAGAGAGAAGACCCATATAAACAAAATAATGAATGAAAAAGGTGCCATAACTGCAGATCCTGAAGAAATTAAAAAAATTATCAGAGGATACTATGAACAACTGTATGGCAACAAACTGGACAATGTAGAAGAAATGGACAATTTCCTGGAAACATATGAACATCCTAGACTGACCAGAGAAGAAATAGAAGACCTCAACCAACCCATCACAAGCAAAGAGATCCAATCAGTCATCAAAAATCTTCCCACAAATAAATGCCCAGGGCCAGATGGCTTCACAGGGGAATTCTACCAAACTTTCCAGAAAGAACTGACACCAATCTTACTCAAACTCTTTCAAAACATTGAAGAAAAGGGAACACTACCTAACTCATTTTATGAAGCTAACATCAATCTAATACCAAAACCAGGCAAAGATGCTACAAAAAAGGAAAACTACCGGCCAATCTCCCTAATGAATATAGATGCAAAAATCCTCAACAAAATACTTGCAAATCGAATCCAAAGACACATTAAAAGTATCATACACCATGACCAAGTGGGGTTCATTCCAGGCATGCAAGGATGGTTCAACACAAGAAAAACAATCAATGTATTACAACACATCAACAAGTCAAAAGGGAAAAATCAACTGATCATCTCAATAGATGCTGAAAAAGCATTTGACAAAATCCAACATCCGTTTTTGATAAAAACACTTCAAAAGGTAGGAATTCAAGGAAACTTCCTCAACATGATAAAGAGCATATATGAAAAACCCACAGCCAGCATAGTACTCAATGGTGAGAGACTGAAAGCCTTCCCTCTAAGATCAGGAACAAGACAAGGATGCCTGCTGTCACCACTGTTATTCAACATTGTGCTGGAAGTGCTAGCCAGGGCAATCCGGCAAGACAAAGAAATAAAAGGCATCCAAATTGGAAAAGAAGAAGTAAAACTGTCATTGTTTGCAGACGATATGATCTTATATCTAGAAAACCCAGAGAAATCGACGATACAGCTACTAGAGCTAAGAAACAAATTTAGCAAAGTAGCGGGATACAAGACTAATGCACATAAGTCAGTAATGTTTCTATATGCTAGAAATGAACAAACTGAAGAGACACTCAAGAAAAAGATACCATTTTCAATAGCAACTAAAAAAATCAAGTACCTAGGAATCAACTTAACCAAAGAAGTAAAAGACCTATACAAAGAAAACTACATAACTCTACTAAAAGAAATAGAAGGGGACCTTAAAAGATGGAAAAATATTCCATGTTCATGGATAGGAAGGCTAAATGTCATTAAGATGTCAATTCTACCCAAACTCATCTACAGATTCAACGCAATCCCAATCAAAATTCCAACAACCTACTTTGCAGACTTGGAAAAGCTAGTTATCAAATTTATTTGGAAAGGGAAGATGCCTCGAATTGCTAAAGACACTCTAAAAAAGAAAAACGAAGTGGGAGGACTTACACTCCCTGACTTGGAAGCTTATTATAAAGCCACAGTTGCCAAAACAGCATGGTACTGGCACAAAGATAGACATATAGATCAATGGAATCGAATTGAGAATTCAGAGATAGACCCTCAGATCTATGGCCGACTGATCTTTGATAAGGCCCGCAAAGTCACTGAACTGAGCCATAATGGTCTTTTCAACAAATGGGGCTGGGAGAGTTGGATATCCATATCCAAAAGAATGAAAGAGGACCCCTACCTCACCCCCTACACAAAAATTAACTCAAAATGGACCAAAGATCTCAATATAAAAGAAAGTACCATAAAACTCCTAGAAGATAATGTAGGAAAACATCTTCAAGACCTTGTATTAGGCGGCCACTTCCTAGACTTTACACCCAAAGCACAAGCAACAAAAGAGAAAATAGATAAATGGGAACTCCTCAAGCTTAGAAGTTTCTGCACCTCAAAGGAATTTCTCAAAAAGGTAAAGAGGCAGCCAACTCAATGGGAAAAAATTTTTGGAAACCATGTATCTGACAAAAGACTGATATCTTGCATATACAAAGAAATCCTACAACTCAATGACAATAGTACAGACAGCCCAATTATAAAATGGGCAAAAGATATGAAAAGACAGTTCTCTGAAGAGGAAATACAAATGGCCAAGAAACACATGAAAAAATGTTCAGCTTCACTAGCTATTAGAGAGATGCAAATTAAAACCACAATGAGATACCATCTAACACCGGTTAGAATGGCTGCCATTAAACAAACAGGAAACTACAAATGCTGGAGGGGATGTGGAGAAATTGGAACTCTTATTCATTGTTGGTGGGACTGTATAATGGTTCAGCCACTCTGGAAGTCAGTCTGGCAGTTCCTTAGAAAACTAGATATAGAGCTACCATTCGATCCGGCGATTGCACTTCTAGGTATATACCCAGAAGATAGGAAAGCAGTGACACGAACAGATATCTGCACGCCAGTGTTCATAGCAGGATTATTCACAATTGCCAACAGATGTAAACAACCCAAATGTCCTTCAACAGATGAGTGGATAAATAAAATGTGGTATATACACACAATGGAATACTACGCGGCAGTAAGAAGGAACAATCTCGTGAAACATATGACAACATGGATGAACCTTGAAGACATAATGCTGAGTGAAATAAGCCAGGCACAAAAAGAGAAATATTATATGCTACCACTAATGTGAACTTTGAAAAATGTAAAACAAATGGTTTATAATGTAGAATGTAGGGGAACTAGCAGTAGAGAGCAATTAAGGATGGGGGAACAATATTCCAAGAAGAACAGATAAGCTATTTAACGTTCTGGGGATGCCCAGAAATGACTATGATCTGTTAATTTCTGATGGATATAGTAGGAACAAGTTCACAGAAAGGTTGCTATATTATGTAACTTTCTTGGGGTAAAGTAGGAACATGGTGGAAGTTAAGCAGTTATCTTAGGTTAGTCGTCTTTTTCTTACTCCCTTGTTATGGTCTCTTTGAAATGTTCTTTTATTGTATGTTTGTTTTCTTTTTAACTTTTTTTTTCATACAGTTGATTTAAAAAAGAAGGGAAAGTTAAAAAAAAAAAAAGAAAGAAAGAAAGAAAAACAAGGAAAAAAAATGATGTAGTGCCCCCTTGAGGAGCCTGTGGAGAATGCAAGGGTATTCACCTACCCCACCTCCATGGTTGCTAACATGACCACAGACATAGGGGACTGGTGGTTTGATGGGTTGAGCCCTCTACCATAAGTTTTACCCTTGGGAAGACGGTTGCTGCAAAGGAGAGGCTAGGCCTCCCTAGATTTGTGCCTAAGAGTCTCCTCCTGAATGCCTCTTTGTTGCTCAGATGTGGCCCTATCTCTCTGGCTAAGCCAACTTGAAAGGTGAAATCACTGCCCTCCCCCCTACGTGGGATCAGATACCCAGGGTAGTGAATCTCCCTGGCAACATGGAATATGACTCCCGGGGAGGAATGTAGACCCAGCATCGTGGGACGGAGAACGTCTTCTTGACCAAAAGGGGGATGTGAAAGGAAATGAAATAAGCTTCAGTGGCAGAGAGATTCCAAAACGAGCCGAGAGGTCACTCTGGTGGGCACTCTTATGCACACTTTAGACAACCCTTTTTAGGTTCTAAAGAATTGGGGTAGCTGGTGGTGGATACCTGAAACTATCAAACTACAACCCAGAACCCATGAATCTCGAAGACAGTTGTATAAAAATGTAGCTTATGAGGGGTGTCAATGGGATTGGGAAAGCCATAAGGACCACACTCCACTTTGTCTAGTTTATGGATGGATGAGTAGAAAAATAGGGAAAGGAAAGAAACAGACAAAGGTACCCAGTGTTCTTTTTTGCTTCAATTGCTCTTTTTCACTCTAATTATTATTCTTGTTATTTTTGTGTGTGTGCTAATGAAGGTGTCAGGGATTGATTTAGGTGATGAATGTACAACTATGTAATGGTACTGTAAACAATCGAAAGTACGATTTGTTTTGTATGACTGCGTGGTATGTGAATATATCTCAATAAAATGATGATTAAAAAAAAAAGAAATTAAAGAAATTGTTGACCATCTTAAGAAGATTCCAGATACTCATAGTAAAGACTAGAGGAAGTTGAACAATGAATCAGTGACCTGGAAGATGGCAGAATGGAAAATGAAAGAACAAAAGAAATAATAGGAAAAAAATTGAAAAAATCTAAATGGACCCCAGGGATATGATAGATAATATAAAACATCTAAATATAAGACTGATTGGTGTTCCAGAAGGGGAAGAGAAGAGTAAAGGTCTAGGAAGAGTATTCAAAGAAATTGTTGGGGAAAACTTCCCAGATCTTCCAAACACCATAAATACACAAATCATAAATGCCCAGTGAACTCCAAATAGAATAAACCTAAAAAAAAACCACTCCAAGACATATTCTGATCACACTGTCAAATATAGAAGAGAAGGAGCAAGTACTGAAAGCAGCAAGAGAGAAGCAATTCACCACATACAAAGGAAACAGCATAAGACTAAGTAGTGACTACTCAGCAGCCACCACAGAGGCGAGAAGGCAGTGGCATGACATAATTAAAATTTTGAGTGAGAAAAATTTCCAACCAGGAATACTTTATCCAGCAAAACTCTACTTCAAATTTGAGGTAGAGCTTACATTTTTCACAAACATATGCTGAGAGAATTTGCTAACAAGGGACCTGCCTACTGGAGATACTAAAGGGAGACCTATAGACAGAGAAACAAAGAATGGAATGAGAGACATGGAGAAAGGTTCAGTACTTTTCAATAAATGGGGCTGGGAGAGTTGGATATCCATATCCAAAAGAATGAAAGAGGACCCTAACTCACACCATACACAAAAATTAACTCAAAATGGATCAAAGATCTCAATATAAAAGACAGTACCATAAAACTCCTAGAAGATAATTTAGGGAAACATCTTCAAGACCTTGTATTAGGTGGCCACTTCCTAGACTTTACACTCAAAGCATAAGCAACAAAAGGAAAAATAGATAAATGGGAACTCCTCAAACTTAGAATTTTCTCTACCTCAAAGGAATTTGTCAAAAAGATAAAGAGGCAGCCAACTCAATTGGAAAAAAATTTTGGATACCATGTATCTGACAAAAGACTGGTATCTTGCATGTATAAAGAAATCCTACAACTCAGTGATGATAGTACAGACAGCCCAATTATAAAATTGGCAAAAGATATGAAAAGACAGTTCTCTGAAGAGGAAATACAAATTGCCAAGAAACACATGAAAAAATGTTCAGCTTCACTAGCTATTGGGAGATGCAAATTAAGACTACAATGAGATACTATCTCACACCAATTAGAATGGCTGCCATTAAACAAACAGGAAACTACATATACTGGAGGGGATGTGGAGAAATTGGAACTCTTATTCATTGTTGGTGGAACTGTAAAGTCGGTCTGGCAGTTCCTTAGAAAACTAGATATAGAGTTACCCTTCAATCCAGTGATTGCACTTGTTGGTATATACTCAGAAGATCGGAAAGCCATGACATGAACAGATATCTGCACACCAATGTTCATAGCAGCATTATTCACAATTGCCAAGAGATGGAAATAACCCAAGTGTCCTTCAACAGATGAGTGGATAAATAAAATGTGGTATATACACAATAGAATACTATGCGGCAGTAAGAAGGAACAGTGTTGTGAAACATGACAACATGGATGAACCCTGAAGAGATAATGCTGAGAGAAATAAGCCAGGCAGCAAAAAAGAAATATTATATGCTATCACTAATGTGAACTTTGGAAAATGTAAAACAAATGGTTTATGGTAGAGAGTGTGGGGGAACTAGCAATGGAGAGCAATTAGGGAAGGGGGAACGATGATCCAATGGGAGCAGGTAAGATGTCGTGGGTAATTTGGCATTCTGGGAATGTCCAGGAATGACTATGGTCTGTTAATTTCTGACGGGTATGGTGGAAGTGAGTTCAGAGAAATGTTGCTATATTCGGTTGCTTTCTTGGGGTAGAGTGGGAGCATGTTGGAGGTGGAGTGGTTATCTTAGGTTGGTTGTCTTTTTCTTGCTCCCTTGTTGTGGTCTCTTTGAAGTGTTCTTTTATTGTATGTTTTTCAAATTTTTTTATATTTTTATTTTTTATACAGTTTATTTTTAAAAAAAAGTTAAAAAAAAGAACATGGAAAAAATATGCAGAGGCCCCTTGAGCTGGTGGAGAATGCAGTGGTGTTGGTCTGCTCACCTAGATGGTTGCTAATGTACTCACAGACATGGGGGACTGGTAGTTTGATGGATTGGGCCATCTGCCATGGGACTTGCCCTTGGGAAGACTGTTGCTGCAGGGGAGAGGCTAGGCCTCCCTGTGGTTGTGCCTGGGAGCATCCTCCCAAATGCCTCTTTGTTTCTCAGATGTAGCCCTCTCCTCTAGCTAAGCCAACTTGAAAGGGGATCACTGCCATCTCCCCTGTATGGGCTTGGACACCCAGGGGAGTGAATCTCCCTGGCAGTGTGGAATATGACTCCCAGGGAGGAATGTAGACCCAGCACCATGGGATGGAGAACATCTTCTTGACTGAAAGGGGGAAATGAAAGGAAATGAAATAAGCTTCAGTGGCCAAGAGATTCCAAAATGAGCCGAGAGGTCACTCTGGTGGGCACTCTTATGCACAATATAGACAACACTTTTTAGGTTCTGATGAATTGGGGTAGCTGGTGGTAGATAACTGAAACTATCAAACTACAACCCAGAACCCATGAATCTTGAAGATGATTGTATAAAAATGTGGCTTATGAGGGGTGACAATGGGATTGGGAAAGCCATAAAGACCACACTCCCGTTTGCCTAGTTTATGGATGGATGAGTAGAAAAATGGGAGAAGGAAACAAACAAATAGACAAAGACACCCAGTGTTCTTTTTTACTTTGGTTTCTCTTTTTCACTTTAATTATTATTCTTGTTTTTGTGTGTGTGGTGGTGAAGGTGTCAGGGATTGATTTTGATGATGAATGTACAGCTATGTAGTGCTGTGAACAATTGAATGTATGATTTGTTTTGTATGACTGTGGTATGTGAATATATCTCAATAAAATAAATATTTAAAAAAATAAAAGTAGCAGTAGGTTTTTACAGGTGAAAAGATGAATATCCAAGATTTGCTTAAAAATACTCCAGGGGGAGAGCAAATGAATGTCAACCATGTAGAGTGCTGAAAAAGGGATGGTATTTGGGAAAAAACAATCAAAGCAAACTGGAGTCTATGGTTAAGAGTAACATTGTAATATACCTCAATTAAATGTAACAAAAGCAATATGCCAATGCTAAGTGTATATGACAGGGGGATATAGGGGAGGAATACAGGATTCTTGGTAGTGGTGTTATTTTCTGTCCTTACTATTATATTGTTTTGTATGACATGTTATTTTTCTTTTTATCATCTTTTTATTATTGCTAAAAAACAAACAATTTTTCTGGTAGTAATCAATATGTTCAAGTGCTGATTGTGGTGATAAATATACAACTTTATGATGATACCATGAAAAACTGTACAATGTGGATAAATGTATGGTATATGAATATAACTCTAAAATTGTAGGAAAAATATATATAGGAGTAAAAGTGTTGGAGAAAACATGGTGAGAGGGATGTACTTATCTACTGTTGATAAGCAGGTAGAATTTTGTAGCCTTTCTGAAGGTCATTGTGGTGGTTTCACAAAAAGTTAAGTGTGAGGGGACCATAAGGTCCTGCAACCACACTATGGGGTATGTCATTTGAAGATTTGAGAGCAGAGACATGAATGGACATTTTCAAACTTGTGTTCATGGAGGCAGTAATCAAGATTTGCAATGGGTGGACGTGACCTAAGGGTACATAGACTGAGGAGAGAATGGTGAACTGTATGTATGTATACAATGGAATATTGAGCGACTATGGGAAGGAGTGAAGCTGTGAGACACACAATGAGGTGAATGGATCCAGTACACAGTATTTGAGTGAAGTACACCAGAAATAAAAGCAAACACTATTATGCCTCACCAACATGGACTAACTACAATGTATAATCTCAAAATTGAACCTTAGAACATAACCTAATGTGGAAATGATTATTGTAATGGTCCCTAGATTTTAAGCTCTTACAGCAGTCAACTCTATTCCTGAATTGTAATGCCCATCTCTAAACTTTGGGATGCTAATCCCTTAGTGTATAACCTGATTGGTCTCTGGAACAATGTGTATCTCTGAGACAACTCAAACTCAGAGCTAGAGCACAGCAGATATGAATGTCAGTATTAGCACATACAGCAACTGTTAAAAAAAAAAAGCTGAAAAAGGGCCCAGACTCCAATTAGTGATATGAATGAAGCAGATCTGGTTAAGACTAGGGCAAACCAGGCCAAAGGGTAAAGGTCAAAACTGTGTTTTAAAACTTCAACAGCCATCGGAGACCAAGGGAAGAGATTTCTATTTGGTGCAGTATCTATGTCTTCTAAACAGTACAACTCTACAGTCAGTTTGTTCAAACACCACAGTTACATGGAAATTTGAATAGGAAGTGAGATACAGTAGGTTAGTATAAGTTAGAGTCAAATAGTGACACATCCCAAAGTAATTTGGGCAGAGAATAAAAAATATATTTACAGCTGAACCCCCCACCCCCTGAGGAGCTGAGGGAAGGTGCAGAAGGGTTGGACTTCCTCACCTGGACTGGTGTTGACGTTGTCACAAACATTAGGGCTGGAGGTTTGATGTGCAGAGCCCTCTATCATGGGACTTGCCCTTATGAGGTATGTTACTGCAAAGGAGAGGCTAAACTTGCATATAATTGTGCCTAATAGTCCCCCCCTGAGTACCTCTTTGTTGCTCAGATGTGGCCCCCTCTCTCTCTCTCTAACTGAGCTACCTTGGCAGGTGAACTCACTGCCCTCCCCCCTGCATGGTACCCAACTCCCAGTGTTGTAAATTTCCCTGGCAATGCAGGATATGACACCCAGGGATGAATCTGAACCCAGCATCATGGGATTTAGAATATCTTCTTGACCAAAAGGGGGATGCAAAATGAGACAAAATAATTTCAGTGGCTGATAGATTTCAAATGGAGTTGACAGGTCACTCCAGTGGACATTCTTATGCACTATATAGATAACATCTCATTGGTTTTAATATACTAGAATAGCTAGAAGTAAATACCTGAAACTACCAAACTCCAACCCAGTAGTCTGGACTCCTGAAGATGATTATATAATAACGTAGATTACAAGGGATGACACTGTATGAAAATCTTATGGATCACACTCCCTTTAGTGTGTGGATGGATGTGTAGAAAAATGGGTACAAAATCTAAATGAAAAATAGGGTGGGATGGGGGGATGGTTTGGGTGTTCTTTTTTACTTTTATTTTTTATTCTTATTCTGATTCTTTCTGATGTAAGGAAAATGTTCAGAAATAGATTGTGGTGATGAATGTATAACTATATGATCGTACATGAACAGTTGATTGTATATAATGGATGATTGTATGGTATGTGAATATATTTCAATAAAACTAAATTTAAAAATAAAAAAATAAAACAAAAAAAGAAAGGGGGTGTTGACAGTATGGGGAAGGGGGCCACATATGGTAGCTGATCTTAAGGAGGCTGTTGCCTCTCTGTTTTAGGACTTGTCTGGTATAGGAATGCTCTGGTGGATTTAAGTTTCTGAAAGATAAAACCTAGTGGGTGCCTCTTTTATAGAATATCAGGTAGGGACCTAGGTATTTGGGGACTGCTTTTGGTAAGGTTAGGGCATACTGTGGTCATTTGGGATGTCTAGCAGGACCTTGCATAAGATAAAACTCCAGGATAGCTTCTCAACTCTATTTGGGATCTCTCAGACACTGTGACCTTAGCTTGTTACCTTTTTCTCGCTATTGGTCAAGTAGGTATTTTCAGTCTGTCAGACAAAGATTTTATAGCATAGAAAAGAAGTAAGCTTGACTCCTATTGGTTATATGAAGGTTTGTCTGTCTTAAAGAGGCATGTTTAGGGCAGGTGGGCTTTGTTTTTTATGGGGTCAAAGATAATGAACTAGGGGCTTGATTGAACATTGGGGTCAGCTGACTTGATGGGGATTTTAAATTTCAAAAGTTTTACAGGAAACTCAACAGGGCATTCTTTGGCTCTGAGGGGGTCCCAGGTTTTCTGCTATTAAATATTTTCAAGACTGAGGGACAGCTTTTATTTTTACATATAATAACCATGGATTAGGTTTTTTTAAAGTATCTTTGTCTCTTAAGTACTTTATTAATGGATAAATTCATAGTATGTATTGAATTTTCTTTAAAATAAACAAGCAGGGTAGTGGGAAATGAGGAGGGATAGACAAAGTACATTGAACATATATTAATAACTTATTGAAGTATAATGAATACATAGGCATTCATTATACTATTTGCTCTGGTTTTTTGTATGGGAAATTTTCCAAAATTAAAGGTTTATTTATGCTGAACCATTATCTCCTCCCTAGACCTGCTTATCTCCATGGGGTCCCATTCTGGTTTCTTGCACCAACTTCCAGCAGCATCCCCCATCTGGATGGGATACTTCCCCCTCCCCCTATGCCACACTTCTTCAGGCACCATACCTGCTCTCATATATGGTTGGGAGGCTTTCTCCCCAGCCCCATATATGTCCATATCCTAATCCCCAGAACTTGTGAATATGTTACCTTATATGGGAAAAAGGTGGGGAGATTACTCTGGGTTACCCAGATGGGCTCAATGTAATCACTATGGTTCTTCTAAGAGGGAGGGATTCAGAGACAGGCAGGGAAGGCAGTGTGATGGCAGAAGCAGATATTGGTGTCATGTGCTTTGAAGCTGGAGGAAGGGGTCACAAACAAAAATATGGCAACCATGAAAACATGGAAAAGCAAATAAATAGATTCCTCATGCAGAATATCCAGAGGGAACAAGTTCTGCTGATACCTTGACTTCAGCCTCTTAAGAGTCATTTTGCACTTCTTACCTCTAGAAGTATAAGAGAATAAATGTGTGTTGATTTAAGCCACAAGAATTTTGGTAACTTATTACAGCAACCCTAGGAAATTTAACATAATAATCTCTTAATGTCTTATAGAATATATATAAGGAAATTGATAGTGGTGATGGCAGCATGACCTTTTGAATATAAGTATTACCACTGAATTGTAAACTTAAAAGTGTTAAAAGGAGAAAGTTTGTGTTGTATATATGTTACCATAATAAATTACCAAAAAAAATTCCCCAAGACATCTACAGATCCATCAACAAATGAAAGAAGCTTCACTTGCATCAGGGACTTATGAACCACCTCCAATCAAGTGCTATAAATGGGCCTCCCTCACTCAAAGGTAGTTTAAATACATGGTATTAAATACACAGTCACATACCAGTGTGACTATGTATTTAAGTATTGAAGACTATGTTCACATCCAAACCTGGGCCTCATCAGGAGTAAGCACAGAGGGAAACCCAGGCTACTGTACATGTGCATGTAGCAAAACAATAAACTCTATGAACTGTGATACCAGTCTCAGAAAACCCCCCCTTCCATCATGGAGATTACTTAATCACTAGTTACCTCTGGAATACTACAGGACACACAACAATTTGGAGACACAGTAAGTCTTCTTGGTGGACTCATAGGCACATGGGAGAGATGGAGTACACACCTAAACAAATAGCCCCAGAAATAATAACATATTGAGCATTTGTGCAGGTCTCTGGACTTCTCAGGGTGTCTTTCCAGCTAGCATCTGGCTCCAGTCCTGTGTGTTGGGCAGATAAGGAATATTTGATTCCTTCTCAAGGTTGAGGAGACCCCAAGGCACCTGCAAGTCCAAAAAGGAAGTTGTGGGAAAGGTGGAGGTAGAATCAGAGTCCCGGTTCCACAACAAGGGCTTCTTCTGTAATGTGTGGATATATGCTGACAGCTAAACAGATGTCCAGGAAAAGAGTTGGGGGACACACAAAGAGACATAAGTTTCAATTCAGAAGGAAAAGTTTAATTGGAATAGTCTACAAATTCTGGTCGAAAACTGGTCTCACAACATTTATTCAGAAAAGAAGGAGTTGAAATTTCTGCTGCTGATGTGTTAGGTGGATGGCAAGTAAGAGAAAACTCAACCCAGACTGACTTAGACAATAGGGTATTTTTTGTTTCTGTAACAAAAAACAGGAGGAAGTGCAGCTTGATCAAGGCTTGGGCTCTATTTTTCTGTGATTCTTTCTGTAACACAATTTTGTCAGCTTCTTTCGTGAAATGTCTTCTCTCAGGGTGGCAGTAGGACTGCCAGCACTCACATCTATACATCACACCCCACAGCAGAAGAGTGGGTGTTTCTGCCCACAGTAAAGTTCTGGCTTCACTCTGATTGGGCTGGATTATTTGGGCCTGCCAGAGCTCTAAACTACAGCTAAGTGTGCAGGTAGAGCATGAACTAGAGCTGGGCATGCAGACTGGGCTTAAACTGGAACTAACCATGGAGGTGGGACTTAAACTAAAGCTGAGCATGCAGGTGGGTCAAAATCTTGAGCTGAGCATGCAGGTGGAGATTAAGCTAGACTTGGATATGCAGATGGGCCTAATTCAGAGCTAAGTATGCTGCAGTGACTTAAACTAGAGCTCATCATGAGGACAGGGCTCACATCTCATCCTGGCACTGAAGGGTTCATTCCCAAGGCAGTGGTCAGATTAACCCTGTTAAAAGAAAATTCTGATCATATTAGACCACTGCATAAATGTCTCTCAGGGCTACCTCTGCTCCAGAGCGAAAGCCAGAGTTAGTCCCCATTGTGAACCACAAAGCCCTACAGACTCAGGCTCCCTCAGAGCCCCTGTTCCAGACATGGGGCTCCTTGCCCTTTCTCAGAACTTCCAGGCACATGATTATAAAAGCGTACTTATCCAGGCAGGGGAATAGCAAGTGCAAAGCCCTCAGCATGACACAGCACAGCCAGGGCTCAACTCTGCTGCTCAGGAAAGCCTTCCTGGCTGCCTTAGCTACAATTTTACACACACCCAACACCACTTTCCATCCTCCTTCCCTGCTTTGCATTTCTCCATTTCAGCTGACTTTTCCCATTCACTATCTGCCTACCCAACTGGGATGTGAGCTCCAGGAGGGCAGGGTTCTTTTCTGTTTTATTCCTGCTGTTTTTTCTTGACCAAGAGTATTACATAAATAAGAAATAATTTTTGAATGAATAAATAAAGAAAAGATTGACAGAGAAACTGGTACAGTCCAACTGAAATAAGCATGAATCTCTGGAATTAGAAGACCCAAGGGGCCATGAAATTTGGTAAACAGATATTTATTTCATGTTTTCTGTTTTCTTTTTTCAAATTTGAGACAGTAAATAGCATAAAAAAATCCTGTAAGCTTCCACTGTGGTTGCTTTCTTTCTCTTTATTCATTGTCAGAAAATGAAAGGACCTCTCCTCAGGAAGCCTCATGGAATGTGGGTGCCTCAGGGTGCTGGAGTCCTCCATTTCACAGGTGAGGAGACCACAGTCTAAGGGACCACATGGTTTGCCTGGAGACATAGATGTTTTGGGGTGTCAGGGCTCATGTTGTCTTTAGTCCCTCTGGTGACTAACCCAGGGCACCTCCTCCTTGGTCCCAGGTGTTCAAACTCTGACCTCTGCAGATCCTCCCAGGTGCAGAGTTGCTGAAGGCAGGGGCATGAGCACAGCAAGACCCTGCAGACCCTTCCTGGGTCTGGACACTTTAAAACGCCAATGAAAAATTTCCATGACAACTCTTTCCATGAAGAATCCAAAGACTCTCTGGTTCACTTTTGGGATTCCAAAGACGTGGCCCTGGATGCTAACATGGGTTTAAGGCTGTCAACACTGGGAGAATTCATAGAGGGGGTAAATCTTATTCTACTTCTGTGTAAATTCTGCTGCCCCCTTTGACCTCCATCTGTCTGCCCTTTGTCCCCTGTCAGTCCTGCTTGATGACTGGTTAAATCCCAGGGTAGGAGCTCCACTGTGCTCTGCATTGTCTGGTCAGCAAATGTAAAGTGGGCTCCTGTAGAGGCCTCAGCTGATGGTGACAGGCTCTTGCCAGTAATTCTTGCCCAGCAGAGTCAGTGTGTAGGGAAGGGCCCAGGACATAACATCAGGAAATTTCCTCTTGGGAGGGTCTTGCTATGTGTCCACCCAAATAAGACCTTGAGAAAAAAGGACCTTGGGCAGGAAGGTGAGACACAGGAAAATAGAGACCCAGCTAAAGGGCACATTTGAGGAGGAATAAGTATACCTGATAAAGAAATGCAATTTTTCATACGAGACTGGACAGTATCTTTGTTTTCTTCCTTTATATATTTCTAACATTATTATTGCTGTTAACATTTTGTTTGGTCTATAGGTCATGACTGGGTGATTGTTGAGGTGTGAACCAGGTCCCTAGGCGACATGTTTGTAGTATGACCAGGTTAATTTAAAGATTGTGGCCATGTTCCTGTGAATACATAAGAGAATGCCTCTGTTGTGAAGGGAAATGCAACAAGAATAATTAAAGAATTTGACTTTTTCTACTGATAAATTTCCAGTTCTTAGAGACAACCTTTCTATACATGGAACACGAAGCAATGTTACTACTGTGAAGAAATGAATGAAATAAACACACCTCCGACGTGTTCGTTTCCTTCCTTCTGGAGGCACTGGGTCAGATCATGGTGCCGGGATCACGGGTGGCCGAGTTCCAGGCGCCGCCTGACCGCTCCCTCCAGGGCGGACAGTCCTGGCCGTTTCCCTGGAGACGGCTGTGTCCCGGGTCCTATGTTACGTCTTCCCCGCGGGCCTGTCCTCGCGGCCTCGCTCTTCCCAGCTCCATGGCGCCTCGCCATTCTCCTTGCCCGAGGCCCCGCGTCTGCTCGTAGGGCACCGATGGCAGCCTTAAGGCGTGGGCGTCCCTTCCCGGCCCGTCGCTGCTGGCGGTGAGGATCCCGGCGACGTTCCCCACGGGACGGGCGGGCCCCGTGCGTGCCCCTGTGTGGCGGGGAGCGGCTGACACTGGGGACTCGAGCAAGTCGGCGCGGACCGCTGGATTTCCCTGCCGGGAGGGTGTCGCAGGGAGGCAGAGGCCGGCCGGTGTCCCAGGCCTCGTGGGCCCGGCCTCGGGCAATCGGTGCCCCGGGCGGTGAGGCCCGTGTGATTTCCAGGCGGCGCGGCTG